>NC_051177.1:151414717-151558899 GCF_013339695.2 Rhipicephalus sanguineus | reverse complement strand
AGAACCAAATGAACTAACAGCCAATTAATTCAACCTTCCTTCGCTTAATAAAGAAGTTATTACTTAATAATTGTCTGTTGGTTTCATTTGTTGCGTATATGAAAGTTATTACAGCACAATAGCTCGCCTAGGTAGATCACATAGCTAGTAGGTGCTCCATATAAACAATTTTTTCCAGCTCGTAAAACAAAAGCAGCTGTAGAAAAGCTTCACCACTGTGTGCTCCTTCTTTTTCTAATGCACAGGGAGACCAGTAGCGCCCATAGCATCAGCTTTGTTCCCTTTGCCGTTTGTTCCCTGCGCAACTGATTATGCATGCCATCACACTGCCACACCAATTTTCTGCCGTGTACACGGACATTAATGAGCGATATACTGTAGTGAACGGGTCTGAGGAAGTTTGTGAGTATTCACGTTGTATTAGTGCGCGAACACACAAGGACACAATAAATTAGCGAACACATGTTTACCATTGTGTTTGCGCTGTAGTACGAGGTGCATATGCAGTACACACTCACTATGCCTTTTATTTTTCAATGCAGGGTGACATTCTTGCAATCCCTTGTGCTCCATCTACTGACAGTGGTATTTCAGAGGTGTCATGTGCTGCATCAACTAGACAGTGGTGTTCCAATGAGTCCAAGTGCATCTACGTGCGGTTTTGTGGATTTCCCCTATCTCGAGGTCAAATATGAACATTTTCTGTTAAGGACAATGAAACCGCTTGCTGTATGAAAACGCCTGTTTCAGTTTTACAATTTTTAGTACAACGGGCGATTTTGAGCATCTGTTTGCTTGGATTATATTTTTAGTGCTTATATCATGCGAAGGTCTGTTGTTAGTTTTCGAGCACAGTAAGAATGGTTTAGATTTTTTTGCTATTCAAGACATCTTAATAATGAATTCATTATTTTAATTGCTGGGTAAATTTTGTGCCGGTGAATTTTAATTCTGATGTTCAACTTGCACTCTGTGGTGAAACTGTTTCTCTTGAAAATTATGTGCAACATTTACGACAAGAAGTTCTGCTTTAAGAACCGTAATGATGCTGCACTAGTATCACTGCAAATCATAGCACAGAATGTGATGTATGCACTGATACACTTATGGACAGAGCAGCAGAGCGCTGTTATGTATTTCTGTGCCTCTGTGTATAGGTTTTCGTTAAAAGCAGCGCAGTACCAAGAAACACAAGCTTCAACTCCTGTCACCTCTAGTAATGTTCGCCCAATAATTTCAGTATTTTGTACCTCTTGAAAGAGGCGTTAAACTTGCATTACTGCAACTTTATGCAAGAAATTTAAAGTTTGGTGATTTATATTCGCTGGGGCTATAGTGCAGTTGTGCTCTTGGTTGATTTTTCACTTCATCAAGAGCAGAATACAGGGTGTTCAGAAGTCAGCTTTATTGCTTTTTTTATTTCAGCACCGGGAGGTACGTTATAATTACCTTTGCTGATAAGTTATGTATCCATGGAGTCACAGTGAGACAATAATTATCGCTGTCAACCGCCCAGTTAACTATGATTGAATGAAGTATTTCTTAGTGACTGCAGCATGCGGGCATTTTTGTATTGAAAAGTTGGAGGCGGTCGCTTTTCTACGCAGTTCCACTTAGAAGAATTCTTCTAGCATGTCTGTGCTGCGAGATATCTTGCTGCAAATTTTCATTGCGATTGTATTATTACACATGCAAGACGGTGAGCGCTGGCGCTAAGCACCTCCCCCTCCCCCCACGCTGTTACTACCGACTGGCGATAGCAAGCAATTACTGCTCGTCACATCACGGAGGAAGATTGCGCCGGTCCACACCGCCCTGCATGCGTGATTATGCAATCCGCCATCGACCTTTGCAGCGAGATATCTCGAGCACAGACATGCTGGAATTCTTTCTAGTGGAACCGTGTAGAAAAGAGACTGGTTCCAACTTTTCAGTACAAACGTGCCCGCCTGCTGCAGTCACTAAAATGTTCAGTATTGAATCTTAGCTAATTTGGTGGCTGACAGCAATTACAATTGTCTCACTTTGTGTCCCCCTGGATACATGTCTGCAAAGGTGGTTTTCACATTCTTTCCAGTGCTGAACTTTAAGAAAACCATAAACCATAACTTTGAACACTGGTATAGTAACGTAAAGCTGTCGTTTTACTGTACAACTCCCCACAGTTGACGTGATTTTTTTTTATATTGTAGTTGTGCGTTGATATTAGAAAACATTTTAGAAGTATATAGTACTGAAATGCTGGTGCAGAGATTTCCATTGATGGGATCAACCTACTGAACAAAATATTTACAATGCAATGAAGCTACTGGCTCGAAAACTATTTTGAAGCAAAGTTGTATTCTTGGAATACTATTTCGTCCTCTCCATTATATTCAGTATCGAAGCATCACATATACTTTGCACAAGGCCCGTATATAGCCAGGAGGCAGAGGGGGCCACACCTTCCCCCCCCTCCTGAAATTCTGACGGAGGGGGATGTTTTACCGGAAAAAAATATGAAAATGAGTGTTTTTCAGGGCTTTCAGCAAATGCCTCCTGCCCCCCCCCCTCCCCCCTCGAAAAAAATTTCTGGCTATGGGCCTGCTTTTCACAATGGCTTTTAAATACAATGCTATGTAAAAAAATGCATAGTAGGATTCAGTTACTGTATTAGAATTCGAGTTTTGGTATCGCCTTCGTTAAAGTTTCCATTGTGGTTTTTTTTTGCAAGGCCATAAAAACTGAAGTTTACATTCTTTCAAATTTATTTTTCATACACAAACAAATTGTTTTCAAGTGTCAGGCACCCTCATTGGCATGTTCGGTCAGTTTATGTTTGTTTGTTGTCAAAGTGCACACAACATGCAAATTTTGTTGTACGTAAAAGAAGTTTGATAATTACCGGAGGGAAACAGCGCGAAAGACGAAGGACCAGGCAGAGAAGGACACAGACAACTCGCCCAAGCAACCACTTTAGCTGATAATTACCCATGTCTGCTTTTTTTCCAATTTTTCATACCTTTCTGTATCACAGCAGACAATAAATATTTAACTTTTTTTGGAAAATCAAGCGTTATGTCTGGCAGACCACTGTGACTGGATGTGCAAGCCATATTAGGCATTCCTTTGTACATATGCTCGTACATGATGTATATACATATGTATATGTGTGTGCTACTTCTGATTTCATTTCATGATCCTTAATATGCAGCACAAGCGGGTGATGACCGAATTTGAAGCTTCAGATGGACACACGAGGCTTATGCATGGACCACTGCAGATTTCACTAATTCGGGGTGTCTCTCCAACCAAGCCTTCCTTATGCGAACACGACCTTTGCCAAACCAATATGAAGACGCGTTTGTGCAAAGGAAACAGACTCGGTAGTACACCCCGAATTAATGATATCCGCAGGAACACATGCATGACGCCCTTTGTGACCACCTGAAGCTTCTGTTTCGGCCAATAAACATCACGCGAAATGAATGGTGTACACCCTTCCAACACCCATACGAAAGGGTGTTAATACGAGCTAACACCCTAACACCCCACAAAATTTTTGCTGAACACCCTTTCTCTAGGGTGTTAAATTAACACCCTAATTGAAGGGTGTTGTCAATAACACACTAAGGGTGTCCGTCTGGCGACAAGCCGATTTACACCCTTAAGGGTGTAAAAATGTTTAGTGTGTACTTGCATAAATATGTACGCATAAATGGGGCACTGCTTCAAACCAATTTTTGAGATGGTGTGCGTAAACATAAATAAAGAATTAAGGCAAGTTCGATGTTTCTAACATTTGAGCGAACCGCGGAGCTGGCAAGCAAGTGCCACCAATTCGCGAACGCAGGTTGCGTTCTTTTCTCATCTCTGTTCATCATCTTCTTCTTGTTTCTTATTTATTTAGTTTCTTTCTTTCTTTATGATTGCCTATATGACCCTCTCTCTTCCTTTCGCTCCACCTTCCCCTCACACTGCTGCTCCTCGTCGTCACTTCCCTTTACCACCCCCTTACTAAACTATACTGTGCATGGCTATGCTTTGTTTACAGCTGCATGGCACAATACCGCTTTGTGTTGCGCATAACCACCGCGTTTTGCAGCGAGAGCTGTGATGAAATCACAACAACAGCGCAGTCTGGCGCCGTCGTTGTCCGCTACCGCCGCCGCCGGTGTCCGTAACCGCTACCGCGTGAAATATAAAAAGCGACTCATCAATAAATAAAAGATATTGTCACGTGGTCGTGACGTCGACGAAGGCAGCAGTGAACACGTCCGAGATGAAATTCTTTATTTGGCCGAACTTGTGGCCGAGAAACTAAAAGTCAAACCACAGCAATACACTGATAGCGGCGGACAGAACGTCGACCGTCGATCAACTGACAAGCGGTCAAGCGCGTCGGCTTTTATAGAGGCGCTATCGAACTTTCCAGCAATATCGCTGGTGGCGGCGTTATCTCTAGACAAAGCTGGAACATTCGCGTGCGAGGCGCAATCGCGACGCTTCTAGAAGACTACTTCGCGGACAGCGTCGAGCGTTGATAACCGTCCCTGCCGGTCAAACCCGAATACATCAAAAACAAGACAAGAAGTGGGCGTGGCAATATCCAGGTTGGAACGTGGTTCCAACATCGCCCTCTGCGTGGGAGCCCAGTATTCTACCACAGAGCCATGCCTTTGCTGGAAACTCCTTTGCAAAACGACCCTATATACAGGCTTCATGTCGGGAGTGAACCACATTATCATATGTAATATAGTGTGGTAGAACAGCAAAATACCAACCAGGCGTCACACAACGCGAATTCTGTAACCAGGCGTCACAAAATGCGAATTGCGCAACGAGTGGGTCATTGAATGCTTCCGACCGATTACAAAGGGTTCAGCCATAATCCTTTATCGTCATCAGGCACAGCACCAACAAAGCTCACACAATGCCTTACAGATGTGTAGCGTGCACCACGGTTCTTCGCAGAATGACGAAAAATGACATAGTGGCTGCTTACGTATTTTCAAAAAATTATGCTTTATAGCGTAGTGGGTACCTCGCAAGCGTATTTGTATTAGTTGCCAAGGAAGCCCATAAGGCCCCCATGATCCATATCCTCAGGGCCTCAATATAGTTCTTTCCCTCTCTCTTTCTTCCTCAAGTTAACATATGTTATATAGCGTGGCAGGAGAGTGAAAGAACGACCGGACGTCACACAATGCGAATTACGTAACTAGTGGGTCTTTGAAAGCTTCCAACGCATTACAAACGGCTAAGCCATAAATCTTCATCGTCATCAGCCGCTGCATCAACAAAGTGCACATAAGGCCTTACAGATGTGTAGCGGATACCTCGCTTCTCTGCAAAATGACGAATAGTGGCGTAGTCGGCTTTCCCAACTTCACAAAAATTATGATTTATGGTGTAGTGGGTACCTCGCATGTGTGTTTGTATCAGGAGCCCCAAGAGAGCTTGCAACGGGCTCTAGAAATGCCTCGCTTCCAGCTTTCGCTATGACTGTGCGGCGCTCTCCGCACGGGCTTGGAGTTTTAAAGACGATAGTCTTTCTTGGGGCCAAGAAAGAACTTAAACGCAGAAATTTTCGTCTGTCTACCTGTCTGTCTGTCTTTCTGTTTGTCTGTCTGTCACCCGATTCAGCCACCCAGCCAAAGTTGAACCACTTGCCCAAGGGCCAGCTATCTTGAACTGGTGTGTAGGTTCATACTTGCGTACATTGTCGATCAAAAAGCAAACATTACGCATGTCGGAGGCGCAACGTCAGTACGTAAGTATTAGGTGTTGTGTTCCTTTACGAGAAAATACATAGATACGTAATTCTAAAGACCCTAGTTTCTTAATTAGGCTGCGCTGAAAATGCGGTTGCGTTGAAAATGCAACGCTATGACGGCGAAGAACGCCCTCTGCCACGGAAGAAGGAAACCCTCTCCACAAGCTCAAGTTTCCCGACGTATGCCAGATGGCGCACATATCTCACGCAGCGCTCGTCTATCGTGTTTCGGCGGGATTTGCAGCGTAGCACGCAGATACGCGGCCAATTTTTTTTGTCTACGACACCGGTCTGATACCGAGCTTAAACATCTCCTCTGTTAATAACACGCGTAGGTGTAAACGCACCCCCCCCCCCCCCCCCCACACACACACAAATATTGTTTACGACCATCCGATGTTAAACCGGGTTGATGCACGTTCATTTATTCACGACGAGTACGGAGAGAACTTCAAGAGTGCAGACTTGTGGGCTAGTTGGTTCGACATATTCAATGAAGCCATAGCGCTGAAAACACAACACACAGCGCACGTCCTGTCCTCTTTATTGTTTCCTGTGTTTTCAGCGCTATGGCTTCGTTGAAATGAAGTGGACTTATTCACGTGGTATCACACTTAAGTTCACGAATTCATCACGCAAATGCGCTAAGAAATTTAGGGCGGGCTTCACACTGTCATAATTACACTGAAGCTTATTTAGACAGACACATTAGATAGATAGATAGATAGATAGATAGATAGATAGATAGATAGATAGATAGATAGATAGATAGATAGATAGATAGATAGATAGATAGATAGATAGATAGATAGATAGATAGATAGATAGATAGATAGATAGATAGATAGATAGATAGATAAAGCATGAATAAAGGTATGAAGGAGTGACCACGCGTAATGGCATGAAAGAAGCTTTCTCACCGGCTTTGTCGAAGTTGTACCAAAACACGAGGGCACACAGTTTCCCGGTGTTTCTAATCTTCGGTGACTCGATGCTGGCCCGGCCGTGTTCCGTCGTCATTGTGCTGTTTCCATAAAGCAGCAAATAGTTACCTGAAGACAAAAACGTAGAAACATTGAAAGCAGAGTTCGCTGCGTAAGGAAGCTCTGGCGCTTCGTGACTTTACCAGTACGTGTCTATGGGCGAATGAGTCAGTCGAGGTGACAGGGACCACTGTGGCAAGTAATGTTAAAATAACTTTAATTATTCTGAATTTCGCTGGCGAAGAATACAGTTCTGCAGACGAAGATGAAGCTATAATGACTATATGTACAATATCTTGTTTTTTTTTTCTTTTATGAAGTATAAAGTCCATACGTGCGTTAATACCAAGCTCACTTGACGTTCTTAATCAGTCATGGCACTCAGCAAGGTTGCAAGTAGCTCGCCATGTTCGCAATTTTTTAGTTTATTCAAGTCAGTGAGTCAAGTGATGCCAAATTGTTCCTATAACGTATCTTCAGGGGCGGAAAGCAGAAACCAGGTGTTCAGAATTAGTGTTTCTAATCAACAAAAACAAATGCTGCATAACAAGCTTGAGATGCTTAATATCATCAGGCAGCACCGCTAATCTTTGGAAATTACCATCAGCCTAAATTAAAACGCGACCAGGGATTTATTACTGTGCCTTTAGTTAGGCGTAAAGCATAGGAGTACTATGTCTAATTCCATTGAAGTACTTTCGAAGCAACATAGTCCTAATATTATGTTTTATACTCACAAACACAGATAAATTTCGAAATGAAGCAAGGCACTGGAGAGAGAGAGAGAGAGAGACTCTTTATTGGAAAAACAGATATTTTTGCCGGCGTGTGTATATAACCGCTGGCATGCTACTCTGTGTAGGGATGGGGAAGGGGGTTGACAGACTAAAGAAGAGAGAGAAGGAAATAATAATAAAAAGAAAGAATATAAAAAAATGAAATGGAGCATTTAAAGGGGCCCCTTACCACCCTTACTGCGCATGCGCATACCCTCTCCACACACCTCCTCTCCACTCGCCCTCACCATTCCCCCTGTCATCTACCCTCTCCCATTTCCCCTCTCCACTTCCCCTCTCCCCTCCCCCTTTCCACTCTTCCTCTGAAACGCGGGCTAGACATGCCAAAATTCTCTCCTGCGCAACGCCGCGATGAGCTCGAGCGCATGCGCGTCCCCTCCCCTTCTCTCTCCTCTCCTACGCTGCCCCCTCTCGCCCGCCTGTCGACCGCGTTCCCCGCTCGCCCTGTGAGAATTAACGGCCAGGCTAGATGGAAGATACGGCGCGCTTAGCGCTCCTCTTCGCGTTCCACGACGCCAGCTCGGTAGCATGCCCAACGAACGCCAACGGAACGCGATCGTGCAAGTGCTCCGGCTTCGCATCTACTCATGGTCCCTTTTAGCGGGAGATGGTGTAATTTTTTATATCTACCACTCTCCCGGTCAGCGGGGTAGTGTTGCCCTATGGGATTGGCAAAGTAAAGTAATTCATCATTACTGTGGCTTCCGCGATTAGTACCTGCAACGCGTTACACGTTCGTCCCATTCGGCGCGTTTTCAATAGAAGCGCAATTTTGTCACCCCCTTAGCACACCGTGAGGTGGCGACCTTAACGCAAGCGTCGTAAAAGCGTCGGCCTCGCTCATAGCATCACGCTAATTAAACCAAAAAAATAGCTCTGCGACGCGCGCCTGCCTCACCTGGCTGTAACACCGCGTTTCCCGCCTACACGCTCACCCCGAGAAAAATTGCGGCCGGGCTACCGGGGCGGCACGACGCGCTTTTGCGTTTCCCTCTAGTCCGGCGCTTGGTGTTCAATCACATTTTAACAGGCCGCGGGATGGCGACCAAGTTCTGCGTCCGATATGCGACGCTCTTCTGGCTGTCACACCTCGTTCTCAAATTACGCTTTCGCCGCTAACTACTACAGCCACCACAAGGGTTTGTTTAATCATTGAACATGGACGTTAGTCGTCGGCATGGAGATGTACCACCAAGCATCAAAGTGGGTGCACTCACGTTAAACGGTGCTATAGCTGCCAGACATCAATACACATTGTGCAAACTCTCTTATATCAATGTACAGTAAGCATTCAGTTACTTCTATAAGGGAACGTTTGCTTTCGTGTTATTCCGATTCCTATGACGGAGGGATCAACCATGTTTTCTTTTTCTTCGTGTGGCTTACTTTCCGTGCGATTGCGAGGGATCGCGCGGGCACGTCGCGGCCTCCCGCGGCGGCCGTGGTAGCTATGCCGCTCACGATGCTCAAATCAGCCAATGGCTGTGGACTTCGGGTTTATGGCGCAGTCACTGGGATTTATGGCATCATTGGTCGAAAGAAGAACGAGCGGTTCCTAGCTTACATTGGGAATTAATTGCACATTCCATGTCGCGTGCTCCGCTATAATGTTTAGCTCACATGTTCTCAAGATTCTCGACTACCGATCGGCAGCGTTTTCTGACTACGCTCAAAAACTGCTGCACGGTTACTTTAAGGAAATATTGATATTTCAAATATATTTCTCAGTACATTGAATATAAAGACCGCGTTTGTAGGTGCGATGCTTTCCAGACTAAAAGACAACACTCAGTTAGGGAAAATGACCAGCGGATATTTATTATAAATACCTCTTTAATTAGACTGTTGACTAATATTTCAGACTCGGTAAGCACTATTAGATTCTCGTCTACACAAGCAGTTGAGAAGTTTGAAAGGAACTCACCTATAGCTTCAATGTGACGCTGTTTTATTTTTTTTTGTCATTAGTAATGTCAATTCGAGCATTATTTTATAGGTAGCAATCTGCAAAGTTGAGTCTCAGCACTTAAGCACATTGACAAATCCTGTTGAAACACGAGATATTACATGCTTGCCACACTGCTACGATATCCCGGCAAACGTGCAATAGTTCACGACCTATGTGCCTCTGGTGTGGCACGGTGTTTTCGTATCTAGTGGCTACCTTTGCTCGGATGAGAATAACGAATACAAAACAGCTCTGTCGCCTTTTCAAGCATACCATCGCCCTGTATGGGCGGGTTATTTTAAACACAGTGGGCCTAGAAATGGGATATTTCTTTGCAAAGAGAAATGATAAGCGGCAGCCTAAATTATGCACTGCAGGTCACCAACGAATTCATTATAAATTCCGTATAAAATCCAGCACCTCTACAATGATCACCTCGACACTGGTGTTACCAGTATAAAGAAGTATTATTTAAGTAACGGCAATTTCACGAGTGTTACAGTGCTCGATAATAGGAAAAACAATAAACAACGATATGATCATTAGAGAAGCGGTGGTGGCGGGGCTCCAGAAGTTTCGACCTCCTAGAGTTCTTTAATAAGCACCTAAACCCAAGCTCACGGGCCTCTAACATTTTGTGTTCATCAAAATGCGGTTTCCACGGCCGGGATTCAATCCAAGGACCTTCGCGCTCAGTATTCCAGTACCATAACAACTAGACCAGCGCGGCAGGTATTATAGTGCTCGATGTTTAGAAAGAAGTCACCTGCAGATTCAAGTAACGTGTTAGGAAAGCATTTGACTGTGTCAATGCGTAGCTGAACACGATGCTGTATCTCTCACTATTTTATGAATCACACTGTGTCAAGACTAACTGACCGTCGCGGCGGTGGTCGGCTCCATTTGGGGGTGACCTGGGAACTAGTCCGATGGGGACCACCTGCCAGGCTGTCGCCCCCCGGTTTCGGGCGTCGTCCAGGTTCCAGCCGCACGCGCCTTCGCTGAAGTCACATTCTCCGCAGCTGCGCTCGTCAGCGCGATTGTCGCAGTCCGGTACGAAGTCGCACACGCGGTCACGTGGGACCGTCTTACCATCGCCGCACTGGAACTCCCCGCTCGGTCGCTGGCCTGTGTGAAAGACCATTAGTGGCAGAATGTATTCGGCACACTGCTGCGGCTACGCACTTAGCCTTCGAAACGCTACGTAAGCATTATAAGCACTAGACCCTAAAACCACTGCAACGTGAGTGTCTTCGACTCTACTGATTTCACGTGTAACTACACCAAAGGGAGCACGGGTGAGGCCCTACATAGTTTTCTTAACAGTTCAGTAGAATGCGGCCCTATTTACAGGAAATCTCTTTTGTATATTTTAAGCTATTAGCACAACCAGCTCTCACAGCCTTTTTTTCCTGTTATCTAACCGGCTTTCAAGTTGTTATCGCTAAGAAGAGATTCACTATTTGTTTTGAAGTCTATAAGGGCGAACAACTCAAACAGGAATAAAATAATTTAAGAAAGAAGAGTTGGGACATTTGAGAAGTCGAGATACAAGAAACCCTCATAAAGAGAAAGGATCGCCAGATCGCAAGAAGATAACGATTGCCCCAGCGCCTCCAATTTTCCCGCTTGTACAATCGGGACCCTCCCACCTCGTATAACGAACTCACCAAACATTTTTACCTGGGGCGGAGACAGTACTCTCCGCCACACAGTAAATTAAGCAGACCAGAGGCTCTCACACTCAGACTACATAAGGTCGGGGCGTACCCAAACCCCATGCTACTGCACAAGATTTATCCAGTAATACAGCCAACTAAAGCAGGTTCATTATGCGTGGATATAGTGAATCTAGAAGATATGCTCTGGCTGTGCCCCGCGTTAGGCGGCGGCGAAATCACGACGCCGTCAAAATGGAAGGCTGCTATTACCAGCTCCGGACTCGAAGAACAGCTATGGGCAGTCCAACTGGCCCGCGACGCAGCAGAGACTTGGTCTTTCGGATCCGACGTGCGAGCGGCCCGCAACGTGCTAGGGCGTTCTGAAGGACCAAAATAAAGCTAATTCATCCATCCATCCATCCATCCATCCATCCATCCTAGCTGATAGCTTGGGATTCCTTGTCGATGGTCACAGCGGTGTGTAATGAGCAGTTCAAAATTATCCGAAACCACGTATGCAGCGAAGAAGAGTCGGCAGAACAATGTCGTATACTAGCATATAGGATGCGACAACGTTATAGTGCCACGTCCTTTTTTTTGCATACTCAACAGAGTCCATTTTCACCGGTATCTAAAAGCATAACTATATTACCAAAGCGACTGGCAGTCCGATAATTTGTATTCATTTAGGTACAGACCACTCTCCTGCTACTGAAATCTGTTTTGTTCGGCATAACGGAACGTGTCAATGCGTATATGTCATTTCGAAGCAATGTGTTTTCCTGAATGTGTAACGTCACGTCATGGGACCGACAGGCAAAGCGGGTATGGTACACCACCGATAAGACGGCGAGTGTCACGGAGTCGCAGACGCACGAAAATAGCGCCTACGATTAGTACCACCCAACTGCTTTACGCTGTATTTCACTTGTAGCGTCCGTTATACAACGTGCTATTTCTCCGTGCAATGTAGCTTGATATACTTCTCTTGTATCGTTTCCATCCCATTTTTTAACACTGTTTGCATTATTATGAATGGTGTAAGCAGTTTCGCCATCTTTATTGCGAAATGCCAATATGTACTACACAGCACATAGACCTATACTTTTCAGCTAGCACGAGCACCCGGATGCTTTCGTTGCCTGAACAAAGCACCTTATTCTTTGCAATGATCAATTATTAGAGTGTTGCTATGCTTTCATATTCCTTCTGCGATTGTGATGCACAGTTTGCCATTGAGACGAATGTGAATGGTCGGCATTTGAAGTTATTGCTTGTTTTTTTTTTACTCCTGTTGCACATGCAGATAAACATGTCTTCGAAGTCATTGATGCAATGAAAATAAACTATGCCGCAGCAACTCTTGCAAAATCCTGCCATGTGGCACAGGCTACACACCAAGACCATATTGTAACCTCGTTGCGCACCACACGAACCAGCACTACGTAAAAGCTAGGTGAGGAAAAAAAAAACGTAATTTTCAAGACCAGCTATAGAACTACACTACTCGTTTAAACATTATGCTTTTGGTTGATTGTCCCGGCTCAGGAGGCACTTACTAGCATCCTCGCAGCCTGCCTTGTCAATGAGCACGTCGTCGATTGCAAGGAATCCGTCGGCGTTACTTCCGGAGATTGCCTCAATGGGAACTTGCTGAAAAAAAAGAAAAAAGAAATAAAAAACAAAAGACTATTTATCAGATTCCACCCATCCATTTACTTCTTGTAGATTAATGTTATAATAGAACCAAGATATCAGCTTGTATCTGCAGGTGCCCGAACGGAAGCCTTCGACTCACGGCTTCGAAGTCTATGGTCATCGAAATATTGAAGTGCAGATCTATGAAGTGAGACGTTTTATGAGTTCTACAAGAAAGGAGGTACGCAGCAGGCAAATAGCCGATGTTGGTGTTGTAATACAAATGTTTCGTATTGCTGATAAATACATTATACAAGAAAACAACAGTTGGAAAATTGTATATTTCTTCAGAGAGTGAGTTATGCTATCGCACATACAAGCGATAAATTTTGGAGTTCCCCTGGACAGGTTATGAAAGGTAAGATAAAGAAAAAATTTGCATGTCACGGACTGCAGTTGTTACAACAGTGGGCAGTCTTGATTTCAGCCTAGTGACAGGTTATATTTTGCAGTACACAACATTTATGCCTTTAAAAATAATACACAACGCGGGTAGGCTTTGTTGTGTAATCCGTGCTTACATAAAGGGTTTTTCTCTGCAGTAGTTGTAATGCATATGAACTGAATTAAAGAAACGCATAAGGAAGCATGATTATGGAAGAGCGATAGAGTACGCTTTCTTTGTTTAGCATTTGTTTTGTAAAGAAAAGCTCACAATCAAATTACAAAAAGTCAATATTGCGCTTTTTAATAGTGCGTAAACGTCACACCACTCGTAGCTGCAGTGTAATGCTGCCGAGTTCGCATTATATACATAACCTGCTTTAAGTGCGGTAAAGTTATCGTAGACACTAAAATGCACTCCTTGTACACGATAAGCAGTTCAGGCTTGTAGCCGAGACGCACGTAAACTACAATGGCACTGGTGTCCTGAAATTGAGGACGCGTAGCTCTTACGTACACATATTCTGTCGACACTGTTGTCTATTTAGGGTGGGTATTTGCCATAAAGTGAGCCTTCATGTGACCTGAACGCCGATGATTCGAGAAATGTACAGGCGAGTGAACAGCACATTCCCAGTACAAGGAAGATTTGTTTTACTAAAACAGCAAGTTTGGGAATTCTAAAGCCAGTACAGACACAAGATCACGTGTGTCGATGTAAAGAAGCCTCCCTAAGAGCAAGAGGAGACAAACTTTAAGCCCTATGTCCTGCAGTGGTCTCGTAATTGACATTTTTGTGTTTATCCACGCTGCAGTTTTGCTAATTATTGTACGGAAGGTTATTTAAATGTTGCCCAACTCATTAAATTAATTTGTTGCCGTGTCCTCTTCCGTCATCCAGGTACGATCCAGTGTTGGCAAAAGCCTATGCGTATACGGCTTAGCCTTAGCTCAAACCGTTTACGTGATTCAAAAAACCATTAATACAAGTTCACGATCACTCACCCTTGCTCGAGAAAAGAAAAACTTGCCCTGGTTCCAGGTGTTTGTCCGACCGGTGACATTTTTTGAGTGGAGCAGCAAGCTGACTCCGTTCGATATAGAAGGCAGGAAGTACCACAGGGATACGCATGAAGCTACGTAGCGCGCTGGCTCGCGGAGTTCCAGCGACGTACGGTTACCCTCGATACCTGGACTCTTGTAGAGCAGGTAGTAACCTAAAAACAAGAAAGGAGAGCATGAAGTTGATGAGGCGGTAGTAACAGCCCAATCTCATGTCTACGATGAGGTCATGAGTGTTTGCTATGGTTGTCAACCAAGAATTCAGTAGAGTCCGAACACAGTGTAAACAGCACTTTCTTACCCTTCCGTTGAAAGTATTTTCGCTTCTTCTACATCAACAACAAGGAATGATTATGCTTTACAACTGCAGCTCCTGCTTTCTTGGGACTGCAATCGAGAGGCCGCTTGCTTGTCAAATGGTTGAACCATGCGTACATTGAACAATACTTCAGGCACTATTGGCTTGGTAAAGTCAGCGCAGTCACCACAACTACACGTGTCCTTCCATATGTGGCGCTGTCATTGGTGTGCATGCCTCCGATACCTTTATCCAAATAACATTATACCATTGTTCATGAGACTCTTAGTAGCCTTCTAATTCTACTTTTTTGTTCGTTTGTAGTGTATAAGACTAAATAATGTTCCTCGTGTCTCATTGCGGCAGGGCCATGTTTTTGCCCGCATACTCCGCTTGGGCGTACTTACACAGAACTCTATTCATTTAGCGATATGATATATCTGTCTCTCAGTGCAGATATATACAGAGCCCGCGCGTAGAGTAGCTGGTTTACCTTTTCGTCGAACGTCAAAACAGCTCAGTTACCAATCAGAAATCATTTCGTATGCTCAGCTCTTTTCCGGTGAGCTGGCAACGCAGTCGTTTGTTTACATGTAAATGCGAGATGTCATAAGCAGCACTAATTTTTACGTGGACAAAGTAACCATCTAGTCATGTTCACCATGGTAAAGCCAAATTTTATTTTGTATAGACATGACAATGCGCTGCCATATTGTTTAACAGGTGACCATGTTGAAGCTGTATCCTCCATTTGCATGTTATTTCGCGGTACTCAACCAGCGCTCCATTTGATGTGTTTCGTCGCCAAAGAGGCTACAACGGTCCATTTATGATTAGTGCTAATTTTGCTAGAAATTTGGCGGCTAGAGTAAAAAAAAACGCCAGGCCTGAGCTGAAACCGCAGCACAGTCACAGCGAAAGCTGGAAGAGCGGCGTTTCTAGAGCCCGTTAAGCTCTCTTGGGGCTACAATACAAGTACACTAGAAAGGTACCCACTACGCCATAAATCACAATTTTTGTGAAGTTGGGAAGCACCTACTAAGCCATTATTCGTCATTCTGCGGAGAAACGAGGCACCAGCTACACGTCTGTAAGGCATTATGTGCACTTTGTTGACGCGACGACTGATGACGATGAAGAATTATGACTCAGCCCTTTGTAATGGGTTGGAAGCTTTAAACGGCCCACCAGTTATGTAATTTGCATTGGGTGACGCCCGGTCGCTATTTGCCTCTCCCGTCATGCTGTATAACATACGTTGACGTGGGAGAGAGACGGGGGGGGGGGGCGAAGAACTTTACTGAGACCCCGAGGAAATGAATCATACGCTTATGGGCTTCCTTGGCAACCAATACAAGTGCACTTGCGAGGAACCCACTACGCTATAAATCATTGTAATTTTTGAGAAGTAGGGCAGCAGGCACTGTGCCATTTTTCGTCATTCTAAGGAGAGCCGTGGTACCTGCTAAACGCATGTAAGGCATTATGCGCACTTTGTTGATGCTGTGCCTGATGACGACGAAGAATTATGGCAGAGCCCTTTGTAATGGGTTGGAAGCATTCAACAACCTACTCGTTGCGCAATTCGCATTGTGTGACGCCTGGTTACAGAATTCGCGTTGTGCGACGCTTGGTGCTTATTTTACTCTTCTACCACGCTATAATGCATATGCTAATGTGGTTCCATCCCGGCATGAAGCCTGTATAGGACCTTTTTGCAAAGCAGTTTCAAGCACCGGCATGGCTCAGAGGTTGAATACTGGGCTCCCACGCAGAGGGCCCAGGTTCGAACCTCGTTCCGTCCTGGAATTTTTTTCTTATTTCGTTTTTTTTTTCTTATTTCGAGCGATACTGGTTACGGGCGGCGGCGGCGGCGGCGGACAACTACGGCGCCAAAAACGGCCGGTGAAATGATCTCATAACAGCTTTCGCTGTAAAATAAGCCACTTTTATAAACGCTCGCATGCACATGGCATCCTATCCATACACACACACATATTCACTTGTTAGCTTAGTTTAAAAATTAGTCTGCATTGCAATGCTCAGGGTGTGCCAAGGGAATGTAAATGAACTCACCATCTTCGGTAGATGTTGTGTGATCTTTTGATACCGGACTGAACGACCCGGCCCGTTCGACCTCGAACTTTGACTCGCCGCCTGTTGAGGAATCAAAAGAAAATAACTTTGACAAGAAAGCTCTAGTGAAGGAAAAAATGTCGCTGCCTAAATATTCTCGGACTAGCATCTATAGAAAGAACGTCAACGCACGGAAGAAATGTAGTTGATGCGCGAAAAGTTGCAGGCTTACCTGAGGGTGAAGCTATCTATTTCATTGCAGTAAAAAAAAACAGTGCGTTTTACTGTGCGAGAGAAATCACTTTGTGTTAGAGCATGGATGTTAACTATCGAACGATAATTGTGAAAATTATCGGCTGCGGATGCATAGTGCACCCGAACAAGCTTTCCATCACCGTGATTGGTCAGGTATTATAGACTATTGTGTTGACTTACGCATTGGGGTGTGATGCTGACGAATGACTACACAATATAAGCCAATAGAAAAATGTGGCTTCACGCTTAGGTTTAAGTTCATTGCAATTCAATACGCCAGGTTAAGAAAAGTTATTTGAAAGTGGCAGTAACCGGAATCTAGTGGCGCGACTACGTAGTGGGATTCGCTTCTTGGTGTCGCCATGCATGCGATTGGTGCAGATGTCCTAATTTGCATAGGAGAGGAGTAGTGTAAAAACCAAACAAAATATTTACAAAGTACATTTCTATGTATTCTATAAATATTGTACACTTTCCAGAGTGCGTGTGTTCGATGTTGTTACAGCACACCAAGAGTACTTTTTTTTGCGACAACTTAACAAAACATAGCCCTAATTACCTCAGGGCTCAACAATTTGTCGCCGCAGTCCCAATATCTGCTAGTTCATTTGTCTGTGACGTCTTCAGCAGCACAAAAGTGTATTTAGTTAATTTCATTACTCCTCTCAACCATCAATTGTTCTCAACCTCTCAACCATCAATCAATCCAACAGCTGTTCGTTGACGTGATAAAACCGCGATATCATTATGAGGCACGCCATATAGTGCAAGGCTGCGGAACAATTTCTACCGCTTGCGTTTCTTTAACGTGCACGTACATCAAGGATGTTCTTGCATTACCAGAATCGCCCCTTCATGCTGCGATTGTAGCAAAGCCATAAATATTAGAAGGCCCGGTGGTGTCAGAAGCGGTAGCCCCATCTTCCATGCGCTCCGGAAACTGGCCGCTGTAAGTACTCAATACCGTTCTCTACGTATAATAATTGTTGGGGTTCTATGCACCAAAACCCAGATATCATTATGAGAGACGCCACAGTGGAGGAGTCTGCAAATTTCGACCATCTGGGATTTCTAAGACACACCCACATCTAAGCACATGGGGCCTCTAGCATTTCGCCTTCATCGAAATGCAATAGTGCACCTTGGCAGTTACAAATTTCGTTGTGAACGCTTACACTTTCTCAGACTTGTAGGAGTCGCACGTTCAGATCAGAGCGCGATAGCCTAATTGTCACTGTGGACCCGGGACCCAAAATATAACCAAGAAACATATTCACGCATTTGACTTTGCGGTTACGGCGACAGCTGGAACCTATGCAGAGCTGTCCAGTGTGATAAGTAATTATAGAGCCACAGCATCTTCTGTGATCCGTATTTCTTCGAGCAGCTCAGCCAGGCAAGGTTGAGCTAGGATCTACCCTATTTTAATCAAACAACATCAACGTCTTGGAAGCTGAAATCACAGGTACATCCTTTCTTTACCGATTCACCCCAGAGTTGCTGCGCATCTTAACAACAGGTAAAAAGTTTGTTTCACAGGATTAGAGAAAGCCAGGTTAAAGGTTTGCGTGAGAGAGCAAATGTACTATAGGGGCTGAGTATTTTAGATCGGACAATGACTTGCCTTCTGCAGAAATTCTCCAAGGTAAACACTCTTCTTCGAATGTACAGAAGTCTGCAAAAAAAAAAAAGACGATGCTGATGAATGCGTGTATGATTGCGTCATCATTTCCCCAAATATCCGCCCCGAACCTTCGTGGCCACGAGAACAGGCGGGCACAAGGGGACGGAGGTTTCAGTGCAAGGTTTTGCCGAAGCAATCGGGAAAGCAACAAGCATGCTAAAAGTAAAATGCACTCACTGTATGGCGGGCATTCTCCGTCCGTGTATTCGATGTCGTCGATCATGACGCCAGACTGATGTTTTGCTCCAGATGGAGCCACGACCTCGAAAACAAGCTGCATGTGAAGTAACGTTATTCCGATGAAATAATGCCTCGTTATTTTATTTAGGCTTGTGAGATTTTTAAAATGGGCTTTCTACAAAATACCCCGTTCGGTCTCTTCAAACCTGTTTCTTGTAGAGGCGAACAGTAACCGCAGATGAACATGCGATACTTGGAAGGCTACATAAATAACAAAAAAAGTTCACTGTATGTGTTTCTCATTATTAATTATTCGCTTTCATAACGGCAGCAAGGCCTTCCAGTGTCTAAATCATGTTGGCTTTGCAGAAATTCCATGACTATAGCATCACTTTCAAAACACATTGCCTAAAAGTGGCCATGAAACTAATCTTCCACATGTTGCAGATGCTTTGCGATTTCTAGATCAGACTTCTTGGATTATCTGAACTTGCTACGCACGAAGCAGGGATTTTACACTGTCCCGTTAGGTGTCGCTTCTTCTCACATTCAGTACGCCACCAGCCACTCCGGATACGCCCTCTGCTACAAAATGTTAGCCTGCATAAAAAATTGTACAACTTAATGTCTTGCGTTTATATGGGAGCCTCCATCCAAAACATGACAGCTATGTAGCGAGCTGCGCCTCACCGAAACCTAAAATGATTTGCAGCTTGTGATACCTAAGCAGAAAAAAAGCGCGCAACTTGAACTAGTGGCACAAGGCTGGAACCAAGAGCGGAGTTCGTGTTCGACCTTGCTTATTCTAAGTCTTTGCTAGTAATGCCAAGGCTTTGCTACAGATACTATGTTTTTGCTAGTAGAAGTAAGTGTGGCTAGGCTTGGCTATTCTTCTCCGATTTCGGTCACTTCTCCACACTACGCTCGTGTTAATGCCCATATTACCACTCGCCGGAAGTGAAGCATGACCTACAGGGCACCGCTCCTCAAACGTGAAACGCCTTATCTGCTATGTCACACCTTATGCCGGAGCAATATCTGAGATAAGACACCACCCACGTTCGCCCGTGCGGTGTCGAGAATTCTCTGAGACACCGTGTATCGACTTGCATCACAACGACAATCACCATGTCATCCTCATCCACACGTGTCGTAGCAAAGTAGGTGTCGTCTGCATGGCTGCTTTTAGGGTCGAAGCTCCTTATAGCATCACCTGGTCGGTCGTCGCTCCATGCGGCGTGTCCCCGCCGTCGCGTCTCCCATATCATTCAATAGAAGGCGCTGTCCCATAGAGATGCATGCAAACTGCAGTTGGGTGACGATATACTAGATGGCGCTGTCTCATAGAGATGTGTGCAATATGTGTGCAAAAAAAAAAGAAAATAAAAGAAAAAAAGAAGAAAAGGAAAAAAAAGAAAAAAAAAGTAGCGGCACCTTGCACGCTAGATGGCGTGCAGTGATCAACGCGGCGCATCGCTTTGATTACTGCTGGGCGAAACCACTGAACATTTCACGGTGTAACCATGATCGCTTCAGGAGCTTCGCCCAGGCTCTTCATCATTCACCCGTGGATATGCTGTAATTTTGACGCGATAGCGTTAAAGAGCTCGTATCGCAGAAATTCCGCCGTCGGCGTCGGCGCCGTTGGTTGTGAGCGAAAAATAATCATCTTGTCCGTGACCGAAAAATCGAAAAAGCTGCAAATAAAATAAATAATAAAAATGTTCGGTCCGATTGAGAATCGAACCCAGGCCGTCTGCGTGGCAAGCAGGTGTTCTACCACACAGCCACGCCACTGCTTGGAGCTGCACTGAAAGTAACTTTGATGCTTCCCAAAAATACGCGTCCTGTATACAGGTGTGACAGTACGAGATGTCATATCGCAGTAATATTGCGTGGTACAAGCGTACATTGCCATCGGGCGTCACACCACGTCAATATCATAACGACTTGGTGGTTTAAAGACAGCCACCCATTACAAAAGGCACACACATTACTGCGCGTGTTCCCTTAAGACCACGTAGTGGGTGCATCGCAGCTTCGAAAAAGGTTCTCGCGCATAGTTGCTCCTGGTTTAAAGCATGCTACCCATTACATAAGGCACACACCTTAGTGCGCGCATTCTGTTAAACACTCGTAGTGT
Organism: Rhipicephalus sanguineus; assembly: GCF_013339695.2. Lineage (NCBI taxonomy): Eukaryota > Metazoa > Arthropoda > Arachnida > Ixodida > Ixodidae > Rhipicephalus > Rhipicephalus sanguineus. The sequence goes on along the minus strand of NC_051177.1, from coordinate 151,537,975 downwards.
TCGAAGTGCGCACTAGGGGCAGGATATTGCTATCGCGTTCAACTCTTAAAGGCGAAGCTTAAGCGTCCCCCAATTTTTTTCAAGGATGCTTAAGGTAAAACTGTGAAATTAGTTCTGTTTTGAAACTATACAATTTATCTTACACTAGTAGCATTATACTGTTTTAACAATATTTTTTTCAGAGGAATTACTACTGATCTATATCAAATTTTGCCAAACTGAAATGAATTTTCAACATGCGTCGTAAAAGTGGGTCGAAGCTGGCCCAGCTGATTCAATGATGTTTTCTTTAATATATGAGGCTTTACGTGCCAAATCCACGATATGATTATGAGGCACGCCGTAGTGGAGGGCGCGGAAATTTGGATCATCTGGTGTTCTTTAACGTGCACTGATATCGCACAGTACACGGGCCTTTATCATTTCGCCTCCATCAAAATGCGACCGGCGCTGCCGGGATAGAAGCCGCGACTTGCCAGTCAGCCGACGAGCACCGTAATCGCTGTACCACCGTGGCGGACCTGATGAACGATGCATATTGAAACGAAAAAGTCACAGTTTCACCGCAAGGGAGAAGAAATGAATGCGATAGCAGCAAATTGGTATGTCATCCGAAAAACGGCAAGCAGCTCGAAACTTTAAGCGCGCTGCTCAAGCACAATGGACGCACGAGAAGAACACAAACAGGACGAGCGCGAACTAAGAACTGTCACAGCTCGGCGCTTAAAGCGCGCTGCTCAAACACAAAGAAGGACGCACGAAACGAACGCACAGGCATACACAGGACGAGTGGGAACTAACAACTGTCACAGCTCTAACTTCTTTGTGTTTCAGCCGCGCACTCCTTTCGCAAACGCTGCAGCGAGCGAAGTGACCTTCATGCGCTCCGTAACTTCAAAGCAAGCTTTGCGTTGAAAGCATAAGATGTACAAACCGCTCCCATCACGATATAAACGTCCGCGCACGGGCGACCACGCCTTGTAGGGCAAAGCACAGGTGGTAGAGGTAGGAGGAGCACGCGAATCGCAAGGATCGGGATCACGACCTTTAAAGGGACCCTGAAACGGTTTTTTGAAGTTTTGTCAGCTTTTAGGCAGGGGCATCCCCAAATCATTCGCACCAGAAACTAAGCGACGCACCGTGTAACAAGGCCACTACGGACAATTATACCCCTCACCACTGTCTTGCACCCTCAACTCACAGACACCCTGAAATCGTCGGCGATCGCAGCGCTCTCATGAGCGCACTCGACGGTTTGAGCTTCGCCCAGTCATGGCCTCAGATATTGTGCACTGACGGGTTGCTCGCAATCTCGGAGGCCCAACAAAGACGAAGCTCGCCGAGTGGTTGATATCTGCTCCGACAGGTGCCGCCACACTACCAGCAGATCTTATTTTATTCTCCTGTACGGCGACAATCTGCAACCAACTCTATGTCTGCAACAGCATGCGGACAAACAAAAATAATTCGAGAACGATCACCGATAAGCGTAAACTCGGGCAATGTGGTTGTGTTATCAGGGGTGAAGTTACAACCACAAAAACGTGGATCGTGGCGTTGAACGGAAAGCGAGAGCGCGACGCTCATTGCAGCGACGAGCTGAAGGGATTCCGCTCGCCAGATGCCTCACGAACATTGCACGATGTCGCAGCTTTACAAGTCACCAATTGCTAGAAATTGCTAGATATATGGTACACAACACGGCTAGGGAAATTAATTATGTCCAAGAAAGAAACCTCGAGATAAACACTGTCGCTCAGCTCACGTCAACACGGAGTACGTTGTAACACAGGCAAACGACCCTCGCTGCCCACAGGAGGTTCAGTGACGTGTACTGGACATATCCAATCAGATCAGCCGCCTGCATGACGTCGCGCTTCCAATAAGACGCGCACTGGAAGTGGGCGGTTTGAAAACGCGTTTGGCTGAGCCGCTGTGATCGGTGGCGATTCGCAGCTTCAAAGTCTTGTAATAAATTACACAGTTTACGCACAGAGCTTAAATCGGTCTGTAAGTGATCCTTAGGACTTGCTCTACCGGCTGAATGTGTTCGTACAAAATCGTCAAAACCGTTTCAGGGTCCCTTTAAAGCGCACCCTTCGCGCCATGTGCCTGGTGATAAAGAGAGAAGAGAGAGAAGAAGTATTAGAGAAGGAAAGACGGGGAGGTTAACCACTTTAGGAAAACCGGTTTGCTACCCTACACATGGGAACAGGGTGGGGGAGATTGAAAGATGGAGATGAAAGAGAAAGGGAAAGAGAACACGCTGAAGCGCCTCCAAGCTCTGCGTACTGCCAGCGGTAAATGATGTATATAAATAGCTCGCCGTTAGTATGCCGAAGGACGTACGCCTGGTGGCCGAGTTGTCTAACGCCGCAAGCTGCGGAGCGAGTGATCGCAGATTCGAATCCCCGGACCCGCGCTTCACGAAATATTTTTCATTGTGGCTTATGTATAAATATATATATATATATATATATATATATATACGGGACATGACGGTGACGGCAGAAACCAGCTGAGAGCCTCCATGTCGCAACAAAAGTGCGAGAAGACAAGGAGGGAGGGGGACACACTCACAAGTGCTGACTCACCACTGAGTTGTCAGTCAGCGCTCGTGTGTGTGTCCCGCTACGTCCATGTCATCTGGCCGTGTTCTTTTTCAATAAGCATAAAAACCAAAAAGCCCACAAATAGGAATTAACGAAGTTGATTCAATAAAGCGTGCAGCAGCTTTCAGGGCAAGAACTGCACTAATAGTGTTATGAAAACGTTGGAGTCGGATAGTTGAAAACACATATACAAAACAGGCAACACCATCGAGTGTTATTTTCATCAGAAAAAGATGAAGTAGGCAGTGATTAGAAACTCTCCCTCAGACCTGGGATACAATTTCAAAAGGACAGGAAAGTATTGAATATTTGTGCTTCAAGCATTAGGTGACAGTCGTATGAGTACGTAACAAAGGGATGCTCCATCGAGTGCGTCGACTCTTAGGCTCGCAAGGCTCTTATTTTATGTTCCGGTTTCCGTTTGCCATTTCGACTAAGAAACAATATATGTTGGCAATGTAATCGGCTCAAAATTTGTCGCCGGTTGCACAAGTACGTTTTATTGTGTACCTGAAGAAACGCCGAGCCATGGCAGAAATCATAGTTGCGCACTCGATTGAAGGCGCATGTATACGAGGAGCTAGACGCCGCCCGTTTTGTGGTATCGTCCGTGAGCGCCTACATCAAAGCACCCCTAAACTTTCCTGCGATTCGCGAAAACACACGTGTCGGAAGCATGGGGCCGTTGGGGTAATTCAGCTTAACCCTTACAAAAATGGACATTGACGGTCTTTAAACGATTAACCAACGATCTACCAACTTTACTGACGGGCTATGGACTTTCACGTTCTATTAACATACCGTTAAAAGGAAGTTGATTTATTTTAGTCTAAAGACAATTTCTCTAAAGAAAGTTGCTTTACTTTAGTCTAAAGACAATTTCTCTAAAGAATGTGAAAATAACGTTTGTTAAAAAGATCTCAGTGGCGTAGCCCTGGGAGGTGTGCTGGGGGTTTCAACCCCCCCCCCCCCCCCAAGCATTGCAAGTTTTACATTTTCCATGTGTGTACGCGCCTCCCCTACCGGGCCCCCACGCCAGTGGCGCAGCCAGGGGGTGGCACGTCGGGCCCGTGCCCCCCCCCCCCCTTCGATATTTTTTTTCTTCTTGGGATACAGCTCACAAAATGACACTTGACCACACCTACCTGCCCGGACTCAATGTCGGATCAAGGGCGTACCCCCCTCCCGCCCCCCCCAAAAAAAAAACAAATTTCTGCCTACGCCACTGCCCACGCACCGCTACTTTTACATTTTGCATTTTGTACGCGCTCATATACAAACAGACGTAAAGGTCTTCGAACCCTCCCCCTCCCCCCGTGCCTGAAAAAAAAAAGAAGCTGTGGTATACGCCCTTGGTGACGGTCATGTTCTTACTTCATTGTCATCAATTGTACACTCTGTCGGCGATTGTCTATTTATTTATATTAACCTTTATATATATATGCATGTATATATGCCCGGGGATCTATATAATAATGCATAATCTACGTACATTCAGTGCATGATAATATTACAATGTACCTTCCTCTCCTGTACGTAATAGCCCTACAACAGGGCTGACAGTATTAATAAATGAAAATGAATGAGATGATCCATGCGGCAGCCGCGACCGGGATTCGATCCCGTGACTTTCGGGTCGAGCACCATAACCACTGGACCGTGGCGGATATATATATATATATATATATATATATATATATATATATATATATATATATATATATATATATATATATATATATATATATATATATCCTCTCATAATATGTGTGCGCGCGCGCACACACACACACACACACACACACACACACACGCACGCACGCACGCACACACACACACACGCACACACGCACACACAAATTACGTGTAAAGTTTTCATGCACCGTGCTCAGACCCCCGAGTATTTTTTTTTTCTCGTACCACTGTCTGAATAAAAGTTGTATTTGGTATCTATTTAGTTTGACATAAGGACTATGAATCATTACATTAAAACCTCGCGTGCATACGTGTGCACCAATTGAATAACTTTAATTCACAAGATATATACGTTTTGTAGCAATTATTAGCGTTCTTGCTCACTTGTTCAAAATGACGTTCCGTGTAGCTGCACCAGACATTTCAAATTTCGCGCGCTTACATTCCAATTTTTCTTTTTTTTGCAAAAGTCGAGACATTGTGCTCATCAAATATATTTTGTATTTACATAAATGTTTTTTTAAGTATTTACAAGCAGGAATGAATATTTTTAGTTTGGATTAAAAAATAATGGTGCACGAGTGCGGACCCGTTGATGTCTGCGGGGCTGAAGACTCCTTTGCTTGTTTGTTGCTCGTCGCGTCCATGCCGCTTCCTAAAGGGCCGAGTTTGAAGTTGAATTTTCTCTTGTGTGAATGGTGCTTGCGCTCTGTGCTCGTGTTGTGGGTTCTGCCAGTGCTGCTTACTACGAAGACTCTTGCGAAGACCTGCTGCTTCATATCGTTGAGCCGTCGCCGAACGAAAACAGGTACGTACGTGAACGTTGCTGCTGTCAGCGCTTTGTTTACACCGTGAGCGGGATAATAACGCTGTTAACTATGTTTTTCTTGACTAGTAGACGGTAAGTGAGCTGTTGTTAACGTAGCGAGCCTGCTGGTGTGTATCATTTCATCAGGATCAAGGCAAAAAGTCGAACTTTTTCTTTTTTTTTGGAGTGTAAAGTGTGCGCATGCGCGGCTGTGTTTCGGCGGGGGATTTGAACAGAGTTGTGGTGGCGCGCTCCTCTGTCGGCAGTGGTGTTGGAAGGGGGGGGGGGGGCTGCTCGCGATGAATCACTATTTTGGTTTAATAATTGTAGGGCGGGGGCGGCGCCTGCGTGTAAGCGTCGACCGTGTCTAAAGCGCGTACGCTTGAGCATGTTGGTAATTCATGGTGAATTTTCTAGCGCAAAAAACAAACAAGGTCGGAAAAGAATGACGCGGTGTCCGCGTTTTTTTTTTTTTTCGCCTCCTTGTTCGTTTTGAGCGCTAAAAAAGTGAACTTGTCTGAGAAAGTTCCATACGCTGCGCGTCCTCTTTTCAACAGCTACAGGATCGTTATGTGACTACCGTCAAGGACGTGTTTTCCTTGCGTGTGACCAAACGTGTGTATGTGTATGCATCCGCAAAGGCACGTCTTTACCGTGATATTCGTGTTAATGCGTGTGCTTGCACTTAAGCTTAGGTGTTAATACAGCCAGTTTAGTTAAATTCGGACCGACGTTTTAATTCACCCGCAACATAGGTAACGATAGGTTGCCTGATGCGGCCGGCACCCGTGCCTGTTGAGCCGTTAGTTAAACTTGAACTGTAGTCGAACGGATCCTTGTCTATGTGTGGCCGAATAGCCTTATCTTAACTGTGCAAGCGCTAGGTTGAGCATTAGGGCATGCGTTCGAGCACAATTTATTTGATTCTGCTTGTTTCCACCATATTTAGCTTTAATGATTTTGTTTTCGTCATTAAGAATTGTATGCGCGTCGCCCCGCTTTGGCGTAAAAACTTCGCTAAATACCTTTACGTGTACGAACATTATAAAACACAGTTTGTAGCACCACCTCCAATGACATTTTCTGATGATGACAAGGCTAACGGTCTATCTGATATAGTAAATTTTCTAGGCATACTCTACAGGTGTTAAAGGGGTCTGTGGTATGTGCAGCATATGAATATTTTATTTATTGGTGAAAACTCAATAAAGTTATGCATACTTCATGGTACGCATGTGTAAGTCATGTACGTGTTGCTGCTCAAATGTAAAATTAGACAGTGTATTTATGTGAGCACACAACAGATCTAGACTGCCTTTTTTCAAGCTGTTGGCATTGGAACAATTATACAACTTCAAACACCAGCTTCACCGAATGCTTATTGTGTATTGCTAAATTGCGGTCAGTAGCTTCCAGGATTCTGGGTGCCGGGGGTTGCTAAAGCTTGCGTGCTTTATTGTGATGGTATGTGGTTCAGGATTGATGCCTTGTAAGTCTTAGCATTTCCATCTTTTTCCCCACATGGCCTGTGCTGCTTTGGTGAGGAGTATTGCCTTTTTTAGCCAACCAGAATCATGGAAACTAATGACCACTATTTGGCAGTACACAATAGTCATTTAGCGAACTGAATTTCTGACATTATATAAACATCCCATTGTGAGCAGCCTGAAAAGAGCTACATTAGTTGTATTCACAAGTTAACACGTAATTTAATTTTAGATGTTACCTGCAATGGATGCATGATGAATGTGCATACCGTCATGTATGTGCAGTGGTATTGTGCTTTTGTGCAATAAATAAAATTTCATATGATGCATATTGCATTGCATTCCCTTTAAGAAACACATCGTATGAGTATCATAGTATATCTACAGAAATACAAATGTACCTGTGTGGATGCACTCATGCACATGTTTGGCCGCAAGAACAGAATTTAACTTTTAATTACACATGGTCAACGCGTACAGCTCGCAGGGGGCATCTTTGCTTAAGAGCTGTAGCTTTGCGTTAGTGCATGAGTGAGCTAAAAAGGGTAAAGTTCAGATCTTTGATATCAAATGCATAAAAAGTTCTGCCACAATACACTTTTTGTTGCATTTATTCTTCAGCATGCCCTTTTTTCATTTATCATTGTGTGGAGTCAGATTTTATTGAATATGTTGGCCGTGCACTGCATTTATATCCACACAGAACTAAGAAAATTACAGCATGACGGGAGCATGCTGTATGTTACACCCTTTCTTGGGAAACTTTTGGTCATTACTCCTGTTTTTTTTTTAGGCTTCCGGGTATGAATCTACTGTAGAGAAGGAACACCGTGACCCCACTTCTGTCGAAGGAACCAGAGTCGCCTGGGCAGCTGAAGATGGATTGTGCAACCAGCAGTGAAGAGCTGTGATCTTGTAATGTGCAAGTGTATGAACAGTCACGTTAAGTTAATCTAACACCAATTACATTACCTTGTCAAATTTTGTGATTTTGTAATGCGCAAGTTTATACACAGTTACATAGAGTGAGCTGTAAATAAGCCTTGGGCAAGTTTGTGATCATGCAATTTGGTGGTGTTTACAGCACATACGTTTTACAAATGTTATCACACTCTCTTACTTTCCTTTTTTTCAGTTGTGTATGTGCACTGTCAACAGCGTCAATATGCTTTTTTAACTTCTGATGCCTCTAATGTAAATTTTTATGGTTCCAGATAGTTTACTTGTTAACTACTATGTATGAGGGAAGTCAAGAAGTAAAGGCACATTTGAGAAACAGTACACTTATTGTAATGATAGAAAACTGAAGCATACATTATTTTTTCTACATTACCTGCCTGCACTTCAACGCATTCTGTGTAACGTTTCACAAGTTTTTTGATTCCGTCCGAAAAAAGATTTTGGGTTGCACCTGTAACCATTTTTGCACAGCATCATGACTTCTACGTCAATAGTGAATCTTCTTCCCCCGAGTGCTTCTTTCAATGGTCCAAACATATGAAAATCGCTTGGAGCCAGGTTTGAACTGTGTAGTGGGTGTCCCAGCCATCCAAAACCCAACTTCTTTATTGTTTTGGCAGTCCGCTTGGCAGAATGTGGCCGAGCATTATCTTGCTGCAGGATGACACCTTTTCGCAGTTTTCCATGACATTTGGATGTGATTGGAGGTTTCAGTTTCGTTTGCAACACATCACATTAGTTCACACTGTTCACAGTTTCGCCTCTTGGGGTGAAATGAATGGCTACGACACCGTCCTTGTTCCAGAATAGTGTTAGCATAATCTTATGAGCTCATGGTTGACGTTCAAAATCCTTAAATTCTGGTGATGAGTGTTTCTTAATTATGCTCACAGCTTTACCTACAGGTTTGTGATGATGTATCCAAGTTTCATATACAGCAGCAATTTGCTCTAAAAAAATCCCATCTTCCTCACTACAATAACGGGTCAAATGTTTACGAGAGAGATGTCAAAACTTTGGTGCCTTATGATGTGCTGATAATTCATTTGGGACCCACCTTGCACACACTTTAGAAAAATTTAGCCTGTTTTGTACGATGGAATACGCTGAACCAAAACTGATATGTAAAGTATTGGCAATTTCGTCTGCTGTGATTTGTCTGTTTTCCATCATGATACCCTCAAATGTCGATGGCCTGCTCGATCTTTCCATGTCACATAGTTAGTCCATGTTCGACATGCACTATCGATTTGGAGATCTTGCTTCGTGATAAACAAATGTCGCTATAATGTGCTTGCATTCGACGAATAATTTCTGCAGGTTTATCACCTTCCGCAGCGAAAAGCGAATCACTGCCCTCATTTCCTCCCTGGTGAAGATTGACAATGGGGCAGCCATGTTTAACGGTCTGCTACACTCTGACTAAAGCAGGAATAAGAGTGACACATTCCAGAGAAGTGTTTCAGACACTAATACAGTGCTGGATACTATACTCGGCGACAACTTATCTTGACAGTGGAGCCAAGGCTACGGAGCCGGGGCTTCCGCACATTCGTGTGGCTCTGCAAGTAGTACAGCAGCTTGCGGCTGATCTCGGTTCTGCTTGCTCGCATCATTCACGCGTTTAAAAAAAAATATACAGGAGAAATGTGAATGGGAGAGACATTTTGATTGTTCAGTGTACGTTGTAGTGTTATATTACGAGTATATTTTTCTTGGAGAACTAAACAATGCGTTTGTGGCTGCACACTGACTCACTACGCTATGGACACCTTGTTTACTTCGGAAAACGGGCATGCTGAAAAGGTGGTGCTGTCTATGAAATGGAAAGAACTGGACGACATTCTTGCAAAGTGAGCAATAACTGTATTTTACCTATGACTTTCCGCCACTGTTTCAGTCTCATAATAAATAAAGCAGCATTTATTTCAGCAAGGCAAATGAGAAAATTATCAGCAAACTAAAGTACTATTTTTTAGCGCAGTAGCAGGCATGCGTTTCGGTTCTGTGGCTTCCACAGTGCTGTCAAGAAAAGTTGTCGCCGAGTGTAGCAGTGTTAACAAACCCTAGTGGGAGAGATAGCAAAAGTCGCTTTACTTTTTGACTTCCCCTCGTATATATACACCTGGTTATATTACAAGTAATTTTTATTTATGCAACTGATATTTTCTTTAGTAGTATTGTCGTTTTGCCACGCTGTAGGCAGTTTACATATTAAGTACCTGTTTCGAAGTTCTGTGCTCTATCAAGACACTAATATTTATAGATGTAAACACGTGTTGTGCTAAAAAATAAACATCATTGTTTGAAAGTTGTGTTCACTTATTTTGGTCAGTTGGACAGGAACTTTGCTAACATGCGTCAGAACTTCAGTCACTAACTTCAGGCATCACTATAGTTAAATGTTTACTCAGATGTGCTGGCACACTGTCAAAATATTCCCTCTGTGAACATTTGTGGACTTTACATATAATTTAATCTTTACAGTAAACTTGGTGTACCTAACACAATTTTAAGCATGTGTGTTGAAGAACTACATTATGAAAAGCTTTATTGCACATTACAGCAACATTTATTACAGCTATATTTCCTGCTTGAGACCATCCCACTTTGGGACGATGGCCATGTGTAAGTGTAGGCCCTTCTGTAACGCAAGCTAGGGTGACTAGGGCATGTAGCACAGAAGGGCCTGCATTTACATTCGGCGGCTCTCCTAAAGTAAGAGTAATCTCTATTAGGCAAGATGCATCAACCAAGCTTCAATGACCAATAGTCAAAGAAACATTGGTAACAGATGTTTAGGACGCTTAAAAACAGTGTAATTTTCAATTTAACGTTCCGTTAGCGTCTATTGAAAGTTATAAAGGAAATTTCAATTGGTTATCGAAGGCCAATAGTCGACTAAATGTTGGTTGCTGGTATATAAGATGTTTAAAAACGGTCAAACAACTTTCAATTGAACGTTCCTTTAGCGTCTATTGAAAGTTATTAAGGAAATTTCTATTGGTTATCGGTGGCCAATAGTCGACGGAATGTTGGTTGCTGGTATATAAGACGGTCTAACGACTTTCAATATACCGTCGGTAGGTTCTATCGACGTTTCCCAATAAACTGTCTATTGACCGTTGGTACAAATTTTTGTAAGGGAAGTGGCCAAGGCACCCTGCAAGCTGCATCTATGGCTTTAAAAAGTGTATGAGCCATTCCACTTTGTCAAGGTGGATGATCGGTGAAGCTGTGTAGCACACGGCCCAGAGGTGGCAGAATTTCGATGAAATGCACAGAAAATCACAGAATTTTCACGATAGGCACAAAAAATGTGTTTTAAAATTAGCACACGTTTTTTTTATTTAAGTTTCCATTTGAGCAGCATGCTTCTTTTTGCCGCTTCTCCGTTTGGTGTCGTTATGGTGGACCAGTTGCGAGTTGTGGAGCTTGCCCAATTACTGTGACACACACCTGTGCGACGGGGTTTTCAGGAAGCAAGGGTACAGTTGTCAGTGCTACTGTTCGCGGAGTTACATCTGCCAAAGTTACATGCAGCTTTGGTGTAAAATAAATTTTTGTACCATAGATACATATTGGCGTCGAAAAAATTTGCGTTTTATAAATGCAGGTGGTTTTAGCGAACGCATGGCAGCACGTGAACATGCCATGAAATAAGAATGTTCATTTCACAATATCTCGAGGATCTGACTCCCCTTCTACCGACACTGACGTGAAAACGTGTTTTTTTTTTCGGCTTCTTATTCACAGGCATTCGAGAACATTCCGCACGCCTGCTAGATAAGATGGAGGTGAAATTCGGTGATTTCAGACGACTTTTTTAAAAAGGATTGTTTATAACACCAGCGTATAAGTAATTATTAATATTAGTTGCTTGTAATTTAGCTACAACATAGACAGTGAAAATCGGAAGCCTGCTGAAACGAACCCTTGTGTTGTGGACGTCGGTACGCTAAACCACAGTTCATTTCGCAGAACCGCTAAACGGCTCATTTCGCAGAAATTCCGATGTAGGCGCGAGCGGAGGCGTCGTTGGTACTGAGCGAAAAATCAGCCTTTTCCGTGAGCGGTAAATTGGTAAAGGTGCAAGTAAATATACAATAAAAATTTATTTTCGGCTCGAGCGAGAATCAGACCCGCTCCTTCAGCGTAGATAGCAGGTGTTCTACCACAGAGCCACGCCATTGCTTCAATTTGTTCTGGAAAAAACACTACATGAATGTCATGTAGTGAAAGGAGCCTTCTTCACGAATGTAATCTTGCGTGGCAGAAGCATATGTACTCGCTGCAGGCGTAAAAACGTGAATTGCACAAGGAGTGATTTTTTTAAAGGTCCACCGATTACAAAGCTCTCAGGTATAGTTAATGATCATTACCAGCAGCGGCAGCATTAACTAAGTGTGCAGCTGCCCAGGTGCGCATGGCACCTTACGGACGCGTAGTGGCAACTTCGCAACTAGCAGAGTAGGCATTCTAGGATTGTTCAAAACAGCCAATGTTATGCGCCCAGACGTTCGTTCTCATGCAACATGGTGGAGCTGTTCGCCGAGAAGCAAAGTCGGGCGACGCGAATGGGGTTGGATTAAGATATCGCGGTCTGCTCTTGAAGACGAAGCAAGCTTCCTCCAAGTTTTTTTTACTTATCATCATCATCTTGGTGGTGAGTGTCATTCAACAATCTGCGCCATAATTCGCAAGAAATTCTATTAACCTTTATAAGAAGGAAAAGACAATGAATAGAACAAAGAATATTTTTGGGAATCACTGGCGTCGCAACTACGACGACACTATTATTGAACCAAACCTATTAAGGTACACGAGCAAAAACTCACCTTCCAATATGACCTGGACGAGACAGTGACTGAGCGCGCATTCCACCAGTCGGCTTCGTCATCCGTACGCATGGACAGCAGCGGGTCTCGGAACGACGTCTTTTTCGAGTACCTACGCAAGTGCGTCATGTAAAACCAAGAGCAACGTGTCAGCGAACGCAAGACGAACAATTGAGATCGGAACGTCTCTTCGGCGAGACACATAACAATAACGCATCAGAAAAGGAAGACAAGCACGAGCAACGCAGGAAGGTCACTTGTCTTGCGTAGTTATACAGGGCCAAGCGCCGGACCTGTTGTTTTCATTAGCACCAACGTTCGTCTTTCCAGCGCTGAAACCACGTATCAAACGATACCAGTAATAAATTAGCCCACCTTTCAAACTTACTCAGAACGTGTTTTCACTTTCTGCAGAGAAGAGGCGGGAAAAATAGGTATTCGTTTCTGTCACGAAATGTGCTTCGATGAACAGAGGTGCATAGCTGTTTTTGAGGTATCAAAGCAGTGGTCCTTTCACGCATAAAGCTTCCAACATGTAGCTGTGGCTGGCCTGATCTACCCGACCCGGTCTTCAGTTTCACGTTCGTTACTGTTTTTGTCTCTCTATGTGACGTGGCTTCATATGTACGCACTTAGTAAACATCATCGGCGTGCTTAACGAGAAACACTGGCCTTATAGAAACATCGTTATCTTTTTTAACCAAATAATAAAAATATACATCCGGACGCCGATTCCGGAAATAGAACATGGGTTAGTACGGTGTAAAACAGCGTAAACTCCTCACAGGACAGAAAGTGAGACTAAAGAAGACGCGCAAATACTTAACTACAAAGTATTAACTAGTGAGCAACGTACACTTTGTTAAAGGCGTAGTGACATCAACTTTACGCATGTCGCGATTTTTGCATCCACGTGTAGTTATCGACCCCCAGTACTGATTCACCACTGATAATGCCACGGGGGGGATGAATAAATATCTGTAATATTGATTAATATAACCAGTAACGAGCGCGGTTCAAAACGGGTGCAAAGCCCGCCACTTTGTCGCGCTGGCAGCGCTGCCACGTGGTAACCCCCGCGGTCACGCCCCGAAAAGACCCCGTCTGATGGCATGGCCACACAAAACGGTGACGCGAGTTTCAGCTGTCATTTCGTCTACTAGGCGCGCACGTGTAGTCATGTCTTCGTCACCACCACCGTCGTCGCAACCGTCATCAGTGGCTACAAGTGATGAAGAAAATACTGAGGTATTCTCGCTTCGATCCTCTGCAAAGAAGCGATTCTGAAATCGACGCCGATCCGAGCAGCGACGAGTAGGCACCTAAAGACGCACGCTTGGTCCATGCTGGCTGGCAAGAACACAGAACAGGAAGAAATGTTTTGGACAGGACAGGCGCTCATATACTGTCCACAAAAGTAAGCGGTTCGGTGAATAACAACAAACGATGTATTCAACGATTTATTTAAGGTGAAATACGACCGCACTGCTCAGAACACCATTTTGTCTGCCGATTCTTCCATTACGCCGGGCTCGCCTTCTTTAAACCCCCCTCCACCCCAACACACATACACACACGACCCGGCCAAGCAGCAGATCGCCACTGACCGGGCCGTCCACGTCATGGAACTGCATGAACTCATGAACGCATAGCGCAGTGGGGTCGTGCGGGGACCCTGGGACGTACGTGCCCAAATCCCTTGGTCAAATAAAGTTTTACCTCCTCCTCCTACACACACGCTGTCGATGCTCTGCGCGTCTCGTCTCCAGCCAGGTATCCGTGCTGACACATTTCTCCTATGTCACCATCAAGCTACAAAGAACAGCCCATTTTCTGGGTGTATAAGGTCAACGCGAGGCCAGCGCCTGAGGACGCGTTGGTAAGGCCAACGTTGAATGCATCGCGGAGACGCGTGGCGAGACGAAAATTGCATGCGCAGTCCTACCTGGAAGCTTTTAGAAACCAACTTAGCAGCTGCCCTCGACAAAGACATTCCTTCTTGCAGTACTTTAAACGCCACTGGTGTAAACCGCGCACAACTGTTTCACGACATGCTAGTACGTAATGCAGTTGAGATTGTCGCTCTTAATTATCCCACACTGACGAGCACACGATAAATCATTCGAAGCGGCGCGGCGAGGGCGCAGGACTTGAGACAACCAACCCAGACAGTCGAAGGGAAGCCGCTGCCAGGCGTCACGGTTAGTCGGCACCACGAAGACAACACTGAGATCGTCCACGTTATCGTTACTAGCGCGTCGTCACACAGCACCTGGGTCGTGGCCTGGAACACAGCTGAACACGTCATAATACTGCAGATGTCGCAGGGCGCTAACGCACCGCTGAGCTTTCCTACGCTGTTTGCTCTCGAAATAAAATAACTTCTACGCAACGGACGCAATCCATACTTCGCTGAAAAAACTTTTGCATGCGAAGCTCTCGAGTGAAGGCCGCATATCGAGCTTGACATTTTATGTCACTGCTCCTTTAAAAAAGCATCTGTTGAGTTTTATACGAGTACTTAAGCCCAAAGCAGTGATGCAAGGGTGTCCCCATTACCGATTGATTGCCGGAGCCTGTGAAGCATTACCTGAGCCTGTTACGTCTTTCAAGCTGAGGGAAGCATAACAAAGTTATGTGGCACCCCACGCTTCTCTCATGACGAACCTTTTTTGTCTGCAGTGCTTTGCCAACACACTTGGCGCTTAATTTTGTTTTTCCCGTTACAGGTGCAACCTACCGATAAATATAGCCTCAAAAAATCTTATTTATAATGAACATGCAGATTGTTTCGTCAGGCCCACCTGTAAACGTTGAGTTGGTTTCGGGCGCCCTTGCTTTTCCACCAGAAAGTAACGCACGTGGCTTCAGTCGGTTGTCTTTTGGACATGATCAGCCTGGCCATTGGGTGGTGGGAATTCAGGGCCGTCGTGTTCAAGTACAGGTAAGTGCCTGCAAGTTGATTAGGGCATTGTGAAATAAATGGAACAATACACAAAGCCGTGCCCGTGTGCTCAAGACGCTTAAAATGTGCGGATAGTGATCGCGTTGGTGGGTTACTTGAACGGCTGGCTGTCGGAATTGGACAATATTTGCCTTTGGAGCGCAGTCTCAATAGGCGTTCTTCATGAGCACTCGACGCATGTGAACGTAACGTCCTTGCTGCAACATGTAATTAATAATCGAGGATGGAGGAAGTGAGAGAAGCGGGTTTACGACACTTCTTTGTCTGTCTGCATTTCATTTTGTATTCGGCGCTCTTTTTTTCCTGCAGTTGGCACTGAGGTGCTTTTTTTATTCTATCCAAACGTGCATCAAAAAGTGTCGTTTTTAAGTCACAAGAAAGCCGAAGCCCTCAAGAACCCAGAAAATGTACTGGTAAAGTGAGTACACCCTGAAACGTTAATGACAACATCTTTTTTAAAGCTAGTTTCGGCTCCTATATACTGTACCCTGACGACACAACATGGCATGAGCTTGTCATCACGTGCTCGCGCAAGAAATCGTGACGTTTCCATGGAAGTTCCCCTCCATGGTTCCATTGGTAAAGCAAAGTGGCCATTGTTTATGTTTTGGCACCTTACGCCATAAACACTAGCCATACCGGTGCGTGAAGTCATTAGAACTGATGCTGTAGCCTGACGTCACGCCAGAGTCGATGTCAGTAGGTGCGCCAGTGGACAAGTGACTTTATTGTCAAAATAAAATATTGGCGTTTCCTGAGATTGACACTTACCCAGAGTCGTCTCTGTATACTGGAAATTTGTACCGCGGAATAAACATCAGCTTCGAAAATTCATGTTCGCAGCACTTTAACAATGCCAAACTGCTGTGTCAAACTTTACATACGGCAAAAAGGAGCCGTACACAGTGCTAAAAAAAACCATGTGAGGTGGATGACATGGAGCACCATCGTTCCTAAATATAGGAACTTCACAGTGACGTTCACTATGCACTGACCTTCGAGGCTGTGTGTTATGCGGTCTGGGACGCCGATTTGGGATGCACTGCGACGCCTCCACTGGGCAACATTGTGGGGACCGTTTGAGAACTTGCACGATGTAGCCGATTCCCAGGAGCAAAAATCTGAAGTGACAGATTCTTGGTCATGATTAGCATTATCAATGAACCTATTTTGAACAGTTGAGAAGTACTCATCAATTCTCTGCTATTTCCGGGCTTGAGCTCAGAGTAAGCGCCCAGCAATCTTTATTTAGATATCTGGTATGGTATTACATTCCTTGCGAAGTGTCGGTAGGTTACACTGCTGCAGAATCTTGCATTCAGCAGCCATTCCTGCGCAAGGCCTGTAATACAAGTCTGTGGTACTGAATAAATAAAAAAACAAACAAACAAGTAAATAAATAAATAAATAAACTGCAATTATATGATTGTTACTTGTTAACATGCCTCTACATGTCCTCTACTTCACAGTAATTTATTCATTCCTTGTATCTGCAATCAACAGAGTTATAGCACCTCTGAAAAGACAACGGTAGTTTTGCCTATAGAAACCACAATATGCTTCTGCCAGCGCTCTGGCAAATGCGGAGTCCCGTCATCCAATTTACCATAGACTCCGAATCATAGCAACTAGTCGACGCTATTTTCGTTTAGAAACACGACATGCCCCCCGGTTTTATCATTCTACAATGCCGAGCTATTAAGGATAAAACTGCTGTAGGCATACATGGAGATATACTGCGATGCAAATACGTACATACTACCTACTCATGAATTCTGGCCCGCATGCGCAACTCATCCTTCATGGTGACTCACGATTCCAGAAATTGCCACTTCAATTCCGGTATTCAATTAGCTCGTATGCTTCAATTAGCTCGTATGTGTTACATCCCCGTAATTGCAATAGAACAATTAACTGATGGCGAGGCCCGCCAATCGGTGTAACATTCGCTGTTTTTTTTCTCAACCAAGCCAGTTTCGATGTGCAAACTGAAAAAAGTCTAGATTGTCTTATTCACTGATTTTGTCACAGCTTTACATTAAATACGTAAATCATATTTACGTCTATATCCATGGATCTTGCGGAAAGCAAAGCTCTGCGCCGAGCTTTTTTATACCTGCATGTTAGGAGGAAAAAAAGTATATGGACACAGTATATCGTGAATCCAGCGCAAAGATGGGATCGACAAGCCCAGAATACAAGCACACTGGTGCGCGATATGCGCTCATTCAAAGGGTCGTCATTTCAGGAAAGAAACACTAAGGTGTGAGTTCCCCATTAATAGGGTAACCGATGCCAGTGCTCATAGATATACCATACAGCTTTTTAGAAACGCGAGAAGCAGAGTTCGTAGCTGGAGCCGCGAAAAGGGACAGCTGCGCTTCCAGTTGGCGTCTCTCTTGCTGAGCCAAAGCGCTCAGGGCGCGGAATTCACCCGTCGACGTCGTTGCCTTTCTGTGGCTCTTATAGCAGAAGTTTTATTCGTTGGTGCTATTGCACTCGAAACAGTAGGCTGTTGAGAACCACCATTGGTGTATATGGAAGCTCCCACTACCCCCCGCCCCCTCCACATTGATCTAGTGGTTATTGTGTTCGACTGCTGACCTGCAGGTAGCGGGATCGAATCCTGGCCACGGCGGTCGCATTTTCGATGGAGGCGAAAATGCTTGCGGCCCATGTACGCATATTTAAGTAAGTGTTCGAGTTTAGCGTCCCAGAGCACCGGAGCATTGGGAGGCTGCGCTGTCCTGCTCGAAGCCTGAAGAACAGCTCAAGCTGATCGACAGAGCTCGCAAGATGGCAAATGCCACAGGGGCCCTGGACTGAGGGCTCCACCTTCGCCGGGAAAATTCCTTTGCACTAATAAAGTTTTTCATTCATTCATTCGCGATATGATTATACTCAGCTTTAGGTGCACGTTAAAGAACCCCAGGTGGTCGAAACTTCCGGAGCCCTCCACTACGGTGTCCCACATAATCATATTGTGGATTTGGGGCGCTAAACCTAAGCAATCAATTATTAAATTGCACAGCTCCCTAGACGAGCCATCGCACGCTAGCACGGCGTGAAAGGCAAAACATGTGACTGCGTCGTCACCAACCCGAATCAACGCGCGCGTATGCCACAATGCCCCAACCGTAGAGTTTCCTACGATACTGCGCCGAAAGCCTCCGTTGCAATGAAAGTGCCGAAGCTCTCCCTGTCGGCACTCGTTAGTGTCATGGCGCAGTACTTCACTTCATCACTCCCTAACGGAGACACCGCCCCGTCAACCAAAAGCTCTGTGAGAGGAACAACTTGCGCGAGGTATAAGGCGCCTTTGTAAAACCACGTGCATGTGCATCCGTAGCGCAGTGGGCAGAGTGCTGAGCACGCGTATAATCACAGACCGCAAAGTCATGGGTCCGACTTCCAGATTATCCCAATGAACGATACTTTTCTTCTGGCTTTCTTTGTCATCTCTTCGCGTCGTTTTACCAACGTCACTTCCATGACGAAAACGAAGTCCGAAAAGTGTTGGTGGACTCCGGCATAAAACAATTTCTTGTTAAAATGTTTTAAGCTCTGCCACTTTACAATTTCCACAACGGCAGGACGTTATGCTATGCTTTCTGCCTTACACTTCATACGTAGACAGTCAAGACCTGTAAGCTCGATAGTTTTGAATGGCTAGCACATTCGCCATAGCAAACTATTTACATCACAATATAATTTTAGGGGTTCCATGTCACTGCGTAATAGTGGCAAATGTCGATGCTGATCGCATGGCAGATCCAACATATCAAATAATGATTATTGCTGCTACTTCTAACGTTGAATGATCCGCTATATTTAACCACCATCTGTGCACTCCATTGTGCAAGAAATCATGGTATATGATTGGAGCGCTGAACTCTGAATTATGTGACATTCAGCCTCACATACAATTTAATATTTCGATTAGAGTTACCGGATCTGTGGAAAGAGCAAGTTATTGGCTTTGCTAGGTATGGACTAGGCAAGGAGCTTCTTCTATAGAATGATAAAAACTAACAATGCTACATGCTTATGTTGATAGGCTGAAGAGGAAATAGTGCACCTTCTTCTACTCTGTACAAATTATGATGCTATTCGTGAGGAACTTTAGTGATGGCCATTTCGCTCAACTTGTGATTCAGGACGGCTCACTGCTCTCCCATAGTGGAGTACATATCGCAATCAAAATTTTCAGCCATTTTTTTTCTAAACACATTAGCCATATATTAGATGCGAAGCAGCTCATGGCGGAGTTCGATCCGGTGGTGGTGTGCGGAGTGACCACACTTACTGCGCATGCGCAAACCCTCTCCACTTAACGCCTGCCGAGATCGCGGAGCAGCGGAAGGCTCGACGCGCCGAAGCGCAACATAAACGTCGGCAAGCGGACCCCGAGCTCCAGGCTAGGGAAGCCCAGCGCAAACGAAAACGTCGGCGGGAAACTGCTGCGGATGAAACAAGGGTCGACGTGCCGAAACGCAACGGCAGCGCCGGCAAGCAAACCCCGCCGTATACGCAACGCCGACGTCGAAGCCAAGCGTCAGCATCGAGCCAACGCGTCGGCTGCGGACAGACGACGCGAGTCCAACGCCCGTGCAGAACGCCTCGCTAGACAACTTCAACGCCCGGGCTTCGACGGTGCCGACGCCCGGTTCTAGCGCGAATTCCTCTACCGGAGCTTCGGGCACAGCTGCAACGTGTGCGAACGACGTTGGTTCGATAACAATCTGACCGAGGTCGCTAGCATGCGCAACGAACAGTGTATAAACATTCCTATACACTCTAAGAAAAAAAAAGAGTCAAAAGAGTGTCACGGCAGCATGACTCTCTTCGGGTGTCCATTTGGCCCCGTTTGAAAGTAGCTGAAGAAAAAGAGAGGCAGCATTTCGGCAGGAGTCACTGGACTCTCCTGAAGCGCATTTCGATTGGCTTCCCTGATGAAGGCGCCGTCGCAGACGCCATACATCGCGCGTGTTTGCCTGTCGGCGCCGTTCTGGTACGGTGGCTCGCCTCGCTCGCCGACGGAGCCAGCTGGACTTGCGCCGCGCCTCCTCTCTCAGTCTGTTCGGTCTTTTGGAATGCGATGCGTCGGTTACGCGGGTTGTGTCAGGCGCCTGTCGTGCAGTTTTGTGTTCGAACAAAAATGCGCATCTTCGGTGGCGTTGACTCCAGGCTCCGTGCTCGAAGTCACGCTTGGAGAGCGGAATATTCATGGAGCTGCATACACAGACAACGTGCGTCCATTAACGGTGAGTGTACTGCTTTCGTAGGTACTAATTATACAGCATTAGCTGAGCGTCTGCAGCAACTCTGCGGAAGTAATCTGCCAGCCATTTTTAACACCAGCCTGCGTCCGCGGGGCTGTTGCGGATGCCCAACTATAGCTGTCAGTTAACGAGTTGACACCGTTATGCGCGTTGCTGTACAAGCTCCCATAAAATGAGCGATGCAAACAATTATCAAGGGTCATTTTTTTGCTGATCGCACATTGTGCCTGCGCTGCTGAAGGTGCAAGATGTCCTTTTGAGATGCGCTTTAGTCTACTTCATAACATTTCCATCAAGCTTGAGTGTGCAGCGTGCTTCCGCGCGTGGGAACGTGAAAAAAAGAAACGCCCGTCTACAGAACTCTTAGACGCACTATATATAATGGTTTTTCTTGACTTAAAGACAGTAGTTTGAGGTGCAGATATAGTAGGATGCTTCCAGAACGTACGCGTTAGTCCCTTAAGTTGGACACGCCTCGCCGGTAAGGCGAGAAAGCTCGAGACTTTCGACGGCATGCGTTGCTGCGGCCGCCGCCGTGCACTCGTTTCCTTCGTTTGCTGTTTTCGTGGTTTTCCAACATCTGCGATGACGCTATAACAGAATTGAGTGATTTTAGGTGACTGTGGGAGTTATTTGCGCCAATTCTAGCATATGACATGTCTGATCTCGACGTAGACAGCGTCCGCGCGCGCTGGGTGTCGTTCGGGCGCTCGTACACGAATGTGTTTGCTAAGTATTTAAGGATGGGTTACGTTTGTAAAACATGCGGTCACTAACCATTCACGGCGTGCCCCTGATTGCCGGAGGTTGTCTTGGGTGTCAGAATATGCTGGCGCAAAGCCGTGCTTATTCTGAAACCAAATTTTGAAGCGGTTTCTCAGAAAAGAAGTGCTTTCATTCGTGCATAGCCAGTGCCCATTGCGAAACGAGGTCCCCGCGGCCTTTTTCCATGAAAATTTGTTTTCGTTGGGAAATTATTTCGAGCGAAACACACGTGTCGGATGTGCGTACAGTAACGGCGTGTTGAACAAAGGGTGGTTTTAAATACAACTAAGCAGTGTGTATCTTTTGGTTATTCCCAGAATCCAGGATCACTTTTCCCGCCTCTTCACTCAAGTTGACAGCCACACTCGAGGAAACGAAGGTGTCGCTTGATCTGGCGCCTCAGCGCTCGTGATAAGAAAATCAACAGCCGTGTTCGCCCTGTCAAACGAACGAGGCAGTCGGTCCTACATTTCCTTTGGTTAGACAAGACGAAGTAGGAAAAGAGGTGAGCGGAATCCACGCATATGAGCTTAAGGCAATTTCGTTTGTTTAAAAGAGGCTCACATGATCTTGTGCTGCAAGTTTGTCGCCAAGTGACGTGTAACAAAAGCTACTGTTTGCAAGTTATTTTACATGATAACGGCAAAAAACTTGGTTTCTTACCATGCCTGTTTGCATTTCTTGTTTTGTTGTAAGCCTTCATTATGTCCGTGTGAACTGCTTATTGTGTAGATTTTGCAAACATTTACTGCTATTTCATTTTCTCCTCATAATATCACCTTCTGCTTTTCAGATACCGTTTTTATGATGCTCACGCTGAACAGTAGCGATAGCCTAGCAAGTGACAAGTCTGATGCCTCCAGCCGTCACCACTTTTTGATTTATTCTTGACCATAAGGAGTAAAGATTGAGACATGATGCCAATTTCTGCAGTTTATTTTGCACCATATGACACTATGAACATCAGTCACAAATTTAAGTTGGCTATACTCATACAAGCATGTAAATGAGGAATACCCAAAATTATTAATTAGAAATCACAGACCATCTTTTCGCGCTTTCTATAACACTTTACTGGAAAAGGTGCGTTGTTTTAACGAGTTTCATTAAAATAATGCTAAAATTGAACTACCGTTCTTTTGCAGTCGCTGGGCAAAACTGCAAGTATTATTGGACTTGCCTAAAATGAATAGTTCACTATTTTCAACAGTAGTCGCGCAAAAGTAGAGCAAGGGTCAAATTAGTAGCTTAAAATAGTTGTGGAGTCGCTTGACGCTTCGGTGTGGGTCACTTGACCCCCTTGGCAGTGTTACCGGCTAGATTCGTGTGTGTCCCTCATAGGTGGTAACATGCTTCTTCGGGTAAGAGTTCTTCGACTCTTCCTAGATTGTTAGGAAAGTCTCCAAGAACTCGCCGACACTGACCCACCAAGAGAGTCACCGTGACTCTTTAAAGAGAGTCGTATACGTGGCAAGTCAGAACTCTCCGAAAAGGGTCACCGATACTCGTTTTTTTCTTAGAGTGTACGACCATGATGAATGCTGCTTTGTCAATTCTAAATCCTTTATATATTTCTCTAAATGCAATTTGGATATAGGGCCACCACCATAAGAAACAATTTTGGATCCCTGCCCAACAGGAATCATTGCACTGATACAGTTTTAGGAGGAATCACAAATATCACGATGTCGGAAAAAAGTCATTGCTGGTATTGCCAATTATGAATACGGGCGTTTGATTAAATATTCCTCGTGTTTTTGTGTTTATGTGTGCATTTATTTCTTCGTTGTATTTCAAGAGTGGCAATGAGGCAACGATTTCCCAGTGTCCAGGGTCTGCTTAGTGAGCTTTTGGTGCGCTCTTCGGTAACGTGAGGAAACTTCGGTTGTTTGAGTATTTATGTACAGTGAACTCTTCTGTTGAGTGAACATTTAATCGCATTGAAGTACTGGGTCTATGTGTGGAAATGTTCGTCCATGTGTCTATTTGCATAGTTTTCTGATTGTTCACTACTTTACGAAGACAAATATTGCGAAACAAAAGAGGAGTAGCCGGTGTCGCTCCAAGGCACCAGCGGTTCCTTAAATGCATTTAATAAATAATATTTCTTAGCCACGTCGCAGACGATTCCTGCTTAATTTTAGTCAATGCGGGCTGTTTAATCTTTCCCTAAATCTAACAAAATGCATGTTTTCGCATATTGCCTGGATCGCAGAATGACCGCCGCGGTTCGTAATGAACTCGGCGCCGCTATGATTGTATGTAAGCATTAACGCAGAAAGAAGATTGCGAGAGCTGCAAAACATGGAAATTTTCATATGAGATTTGCGCCTGGCGAGTGAGTGCGAAGTATGCGGACGCCGTACTTTCTATGTAGGGAATGAAGGCAGTCGAAATTAAGGACCTTAAAAGTTTAAGCCGATTTGAGACAGCGAACACGAGATCGCAGAAAAACTAAGCCTTTCTCTCAGCGGCCCGGCCGTCAAACGAAATAAATGTTGTAAGGACTTGAAATGTTGTAGCCAATCGCATGTATCTCACCGGTTTGTATATAATTGGTGACTTTTACGAAGGCTGCCAAAAACAAGCTAAAGACAGGGTGCCCGCAGAAAGAAGAAAATATATTCAAAAGTACACTTTCAGGTCCAGTAAACTTCCATGAATATTAAGTCACGCTACTTAATAAGTGGTTGAGCAAGGTTCGCTGATAGTTAAAATTAAATGTATGGTTTTAAATAAACACAAAAGAAAAAAGAGTGAACAAACCTCGCTGAGGGCATGGTCCAGCGGTCACTTGTAGGTCGTCAAGCGCTAGCATACCACGTTCTATGGAAGCCCGGATCTCCAGCTGCACAGGTTGCAACAGTCACGTTTATCAGAAAACGCCACCGCTTTAAAGCCTCTCATACGATCCCGCCCATTCTACGAGAAGTATTGAACGTGACACAGCCTTCTCGGGCCTTTTCACGTGCATTTACGAGCACTTTTACTCATCATTTGTGCTGAGTGAAAATACGGAAATTATGTTTCAGTAAAGGTAACGAACAAGCTAAACCTGGAAGGTACTAGAACCAGCTACTGCCTAAATGTTATTAACCGTAGACGACTTAACATATCTACTATATAACCCACGTTCCCACGTTACAATAACAGTGAAGGCCAGATATCCACAAACATTTCTCTAATTGTGGGCAAGATGAGGTCATGTCATGCACGGTAATAAAAGAATCGAGGAAGGGTGCCCATGCTTCCAAAAACTTTATATGATCAATGAGACCGCTATTGTAGCTCAAGAGCCTCGCCAACGAGGATTACAAGCCGTCGAATTTAGGCATGTGATAAAAATTTAGTAGGGTTGTTGTCTAGCGCCGTACTTCTGAACGTACAGGAAATATTAAGTGTCAGTGCGACTTTATGCACACAGATATTCATGACTGGTTTGGTAGAGCTCTCGTGGTTGGATTGCATCAGCATATTTTGTAGCTTGAGAGATACATAACCCCGTGCCTTGCACTGGGCTGCGCGTCGTCCGATGGCGGGTCACCAGCCGTCCACCTCGTGACGTAAGTCTGGAATGCACACCTATTTGTGCAGGCTTTTATGATTGTGTAATGCCACGCCCGCATGTTTTATTTTGACGTATTCGGGTATGACCAGCAAGGACGGTTAGCAACGCTCGACGCTGACCGCGCCGTAGTGTTCGAGAAGCTTCGCGATTGTGGTAGATCACTTTGTTAAGATTGCGCGCAGGACGCGAATTGTCTAGATTATTTCAGAGCTTGCGCGACCACCAGTGATAAGACTGGAAAGTTCGATGCGTGATGTATAAAAGACGGCGCATCCCAGCCATGAGCAGTCTTAAGGACGGCCGCCGTCCTGTTCGCCGCTATCAGTGCACATCGCGTATTGCTGTAGTTTGAGTTTTCATTTCCCGGCCACAAGGTCGGCGAAATAGGCACTTTCATCTTGAAAAGGCAAACTGCTATCTTCGTCGACGTCACGACCACGTGACATCTGGTGAAGGTGCTGCTCGTTCATGTACCGAACGCCTATGGCTAGCGTCTTGCAGAAAATGTGTCCAAGATCTTGACAAAAACGTACCATACGCGCGCCATCGTCACGCGATCGCTAGGAGGAAGCGCAAAACTCTCACCGCACCATCCGCGCGTAGGTTTCGCGCCGCCTACAAGAAGTGGCGTGATCATGCCGCGAGCCTTTCTAGGGGATCATACGGCAACAAAAAACCGAAGCTAATCGAAGCAACCTGGCTGAAATGGCTGGGAAAGATCACGCAGCATCACTGATCATCCATCTGCACAAAGTGGATGGGTTCATTTTTCAACATTATTTTGATTGGTCAATGCTCGTCCACACTTCTGCTCCAATTGATGTGGGCTCTGACCGCACGGTTTGTGCTGCAGACAATGTAGGGAATAGGGTGCAGCTGTCGATAACAAAGTGCGGAATACATATGCCTGAAAGGAAAAATGCATACCTCGACAGCTCTCGCAGGCACGGTGAAATCAGCCAGCGTGTGGTCCCAGCGGTGGCCGGTTCGTGTTAAAGTGTGGAACAGCTTTTGTTTCCCAGTGAACACGGAAATTCTGCAGATAGTGCCATAAATTGTCCCATTAGCCAAGCTGTTTAAATAAGCAGCAGCGCATTATGGTCCCCCTTTTCATCACTTTTTATCGTGTGTTTTACTTAGTACTTGACTGTTTGTATTACTCTGTCCTATAAAGTGTTCTACTAAAGAGCAGAAGTCTCTGTTGCAAAGGCTGTGGCCTGTTCACAGATCAATCGATGAAATCAATCAATCAATTAATCAATCAATCAATCAATCAATCAATCAATCAATCAATCAATCAAAGAAGTTACGTGTTCATGAAAAACAAAGTACCTTTACAGGAGAAAGAACTGGTGATCAGGAAAAAAATATACATAATGGCCGCCTTAAGGGGCCCCAGCCACCCTTCGGCGGTGTAAACAGGCACGGCCCTCAAGATGCGTTGAGTTGCCGATTAACTGCTAAATGTAATGTCAGAAAGCATAAAAAGCGATACCTATGGCCATGTTTACTTCGATACGCTACAATAATAATAATAATAATAATAATAATAATAATAATAATAATAATAATAATAATAATAATAATAATAATAATAATAATAATATCTAGGATTTTATCTGCCATAACCACCACATGATTATGAGGCATGCCGTAGTTTGGGGTTCCGGTAATTTCCCTCACCTAGAGTTCTTTAACGCCCATCTACATCTACATACACGGGCCCCTAGCATTTCCCTTGCATCAAAGCGCGACCGCCGCGCCCGGAATCGGACCCAGGGCTTTCGCGTCAGCAGCCGAGCACCGTGACCACTGTAACCCCGCAGCGGCCCGAATTTTTAAAAAAGGGGGAGGAGAAGAAAGACAGGGAGCAAAATGGGAGACAATATATGCACGCACACGAATTAAAGGTCACTCCAGTATCATTAAAAGTACTAGTTTTGCGGGTTGACTTCACGAAACGATGGTGCGATGCTGCTTGTACGTGATGGTGTGAAACTTGCAGCGATACCGCCGTTCTGTGCCACACAGCTTCGCCGGTGACTCACCTTCACAAAGTGAAATGGCTGTGAATATTGTTTTGTTTGTTTGTTTTGTGTTTACTTGTTTGTTTGTTTGTTTGTTTGTTTATGTAGCGTGTGACAATAACGTCACACGCTAGCTATAGGCCATTGCATCTTAACGGTGATCTACAAGATCTGTATGGAGAATAGCGAGACTCGTATCGCTGATATTTTTGTATGCCCAATAGTAAGCGACAAGCCCCCTTGAAACTTGTATTCCTTCTTTACCACGCTTTAACGTAAGTATTGCTTTAAGATAATTCGCGACTCTATATCACCATCATCAGCATGAACATCAGCTTGACTACGCCCACTGCAGGGCAAAAGCCTATCCCATGTTTCGCCAATCAACCCGGTGCTGTGCTTGCTGCGGCCATGTTATACCCGCAAACTTTTGAATCTCATCTGCCCACCTAACTTTCGGCCTCCCCCTCCGGGGTTTGCCTTCTCTTGGAATCCAGTGTGCTGCTCTTAATGACCCGCGGTTACCTTGCCTACGCGCTACATGCCCTACACATGCCCATTTCTTCTTGATTTCGACTAAGATGTCCTTCAGACCCGTTTGCTCTCTGATCCACTCTGCTCTCTTCTTGTCCCTTAAGGTTACATCACTTTCCTTTCCATTGCTCGCTGCGTTGAACTCAATTTAAATTGAGCCCTCTTTGTAAGCCTCCAGGTTTCTGCGCCGTAGGTAAGTACCGGTAAAATGCAACCGTTATACACTTTTCTCTTCAGCTATACTGGCAAACAACCATTCATTATCTCAGAACGCCTGCCGAATTTGCCGGTTACGGTCTATGGTTCCGGTCTAATTGGTATCCACCTCGGCTTAGGAATAGGTGTCTTTTGAAAGTTAGTTTCAGTATGTTAAAATAGGAGTAAAGAAAGCAAAATATGCACAATATTAGGGCATGTTCACTGCGGAGCATGGGAGT
Organism: Rhipicephalus sanguineus; assembly: GCF_013339695.2. Lineage (NCBI taxonomy): Eukaryota > Metazoa > Arthropoda > Arachnida > Ixodida > Ixodidae > Rhipicephalus > Rhipicephalus sanguineus. Next base: position 151,509,997 of record NC_051177.1, on the reverse strand, counting down.
AACTGCCTAATTGTTTGCACCGGCGGGACTTGTTATGTCGTGATGTAGCAGCCATATTCCCTCCTTTCACCAGCCTGGCCTCTCGCTCACCGAGCGACGCAAGAATCACTATGTATCTTTAAGGGCATGCTAGTTGATTGCTTCTCTCTACGGAACGTTCTGACCAATGGAAGAGTTACATATTGAATGACCTGACCAACGTGTATCTCACAATTCCCGTGGACCGTATTCTCGATAGATCTGACGTTGAAGACTGTTACTGACAGATCCGCTGCTTGATGCCACATTTTTGTATGCTCTCTTCTTTCTATCCCTATCTTTTCATCCCTTCGTCTCTTTCCCCTGCGTAGGATATCAAACGGGACGCGCGTCTGGTTGACCTTCCCGCTTTTCCTTCCTTTTCCTCCTCCTCCTCATCTCTAACTGAGAGTTGCAATGACGTATTGCCATACTGAGCTTCTATTGATAGAAATTTCGTAGCCCCAGCAGCATTCTTAGGGAGCTTTCGAACGCAGAAGTTGCGCATTTTCCAAATACTCTCATATTCAACCTCGTGCTGGCTGTCAATAATAGGAACCGTCAGCCGGCGTCAGGTATACAACAATTGCTTACTTATGCAATGGTGTTGCAAGTCGTGCCTTTGACGCCTTTGACGCCATAAACATTCCATTGTGCTTCAAGATTTTCTAACGGATATATTGCCTACGCGATAACAGATTTCCGTTTTCTTGATTCTTCATGTACATGGTTTAATCCTCAGTTCCTACAGCTGAACAATGGTTTAAAAGAAGGGTCCAAACAAAAAAAATTGCGTAGCACGCACTAAATTGCGTAGGGCTGCATTACAGCAGAGCTGGCGGGCTCCTAGCTGGTCTTGGCATGGCTAGGCTTTTACCCTCTCACCTCTCTCTTTCCCGCCCTTGCTATACTATACTCTACATGGCTATGAGGTGCCGCCCGTTTCATCTTTTCTTGTTAACCATCGGTACAGAGAGCTTGAGCGGTGATTGAGCGCGTGCCGGTTCATGATGATAATTTTCTCTCTACGACACACGGCAAACCTCGACCAAAACAGCTCTGCTGTAATATATATGTTAAAAAATGGAATGTCTGAAGAAAGTTGACATTACAGTTATATGCGACCCATATATAAATTACGTAATGAAACAGGCTGTGCACCCCTATTTTGCAAATAACCTACAGAATAGACCAAGTTCTTTTCATATGTCAAAAGGACCTCGCATTTCATGAACGCGCAGCTGAGGACGTGACAACACTAATTGCTGCTGTTGGAGTCCATCGTGAGACGCTAAAGCATGCACATGTGCTTACCCGTGTTTGCTCTGCAGCGTGTGGGTCGTTTTCGTGTGTGTTAGATATGCAGGATGGTTATGGCACCGAAATATAAAAAAACACCTTCTATTACTCGAAGACGGTGCACGCAGATGATCACCATGGTTTCACTAGAGTGAACCTCAGGAGTTGCTCAGTGGAAATGAGCCTTTCAGTTGCAAGTGAAGAGTACGGTAGAAGCCTATCTTAAGTTATTGCAATACGAATATAGCCAGTGTGCTTTCGTGTCAGGACAATCTGTAATCAGGTAGATTGCCAGCACATGGTAAATTAGCACGAATTAACGTACCGCACGTAACATTAGCACAGATAACATACGTATAAAACACCAACAGTTATATTGAGTATATTTTGGAGAGTAAGGCGCGACGACGGCAGCGTACAAAAGACAAAGTCATGTATGCACACGGAGCACCCGTGGACAAAGAGTCATACTCACACGCGGATCGACTGTGTGTGAGTATGGCACACGGAGGTGCTCCGTGTGTTAGTATGATTCTTTGTCCGCTGCCGTAGTCGCACCTTACACTTCAAAATATGCTGAACCAACACTCCCAGTCTACCATTCTTACATTGTGTTGAGCCATGCCTGCCTAACTTTTCCAGTACAGTGGGCTGTCCCGGAACGAACTTGTAGTTATACTCACTCGCTGTGTTTGTCGTGAACAGAAAAGTACCAGAAGCTAAAGCATGCCCCGCCTGTCGCATTCACATCCAACTTCGGACTTTTTAGAAGCGCAGTCTTCTTTGAAGAATTCTTGTTTTCTGCGAAGATGAAGCGACCTGCAAAACGAAGATAAATTATGTGGAATATTTATTTTCATAGCTAACGACACGACTACCAAATGTAGCTGTTTAAATATGTTATTCATATCCCGTATCAGTTTAAGTGAACGTGACCTAGTTTGTCTGTCGGTTTTTCTTGTGTACATTTTATTTAATGATAGCTGCATGCAACGAGTTCATTTTACTATAACTGTAGCCACATAGATTGCTTATCAAACACACATTGCGTGTGTTTGACTGTGAATTACCTGGCTGCGTGTTAGCCTATTTAATTTGAAGAAACCCATTGGTCACGTGCTCCGTAAATACCTTTCAGTCAATGTCAATCGACAGAGATTCACGAAAAGAAAGATGCTGCTTGACTCTGGTAGCGATGTTAACCTCTCAGGTGCACAATTTCAATAGTACTTATGCCTTCAATGTAAATTTACGTGTTAAAGAGAACGAATGTCAACCAAACACTCTCTAAGGGCGTCCTTGTGCTTTTCTTGTTTGGAATCATGTCCTGTTTTCTGCAGGTTATAGCAACCCATGTATTCTAGAATTCGTTAAGTGACATAAAGTTGCATAAAAATTAGCATATGTCCCAAAGTTTCCAACACGCTTCAGGGACCCCGAAAAAAAACAAATGTTGCCGAACTAAAAAAAAATTCTGTCAGGAAGGAGAGAGAGAGAGAGAGACAGAAAACTAAGCTCTTTTTTTGAAATACAGAAAATTCTGCCGTCATATGTATGTGGACTACATGGACGACATATATATATATAAATGAAGGGCAGTGTGCGCAGAAAGGCCTTAGGATTCATGAAGATATTGCATTTTTGGCCTTCACTATCTTAGTGCATTCTACTAAGCTTTTTTTACACGGCTATCAATATTCACCGGACTGATCAGTTGGGCTAGTTGGTACTTGTTTTATTTCTTCTTGCGCTTCGTATTACGAGACAGGGACTACAGGACAGGCGGTTGTTGCGCCGCACCTGTCTTGTAGTGCCTGTCTTGCGCAAGTGTCGCAATACAAAGTGCAACAATTCCTGTCAATATTTATTGTTTTATGCGCTAACTGACAAGAGGCCCCCTTACAACCCTGTGCTGCTTCCGTGTCTTTAATATTGTGCTGCATTTTGTAGCTGAATTAAATATGATCCTGATTCTCATAAAACTGGTTCGGGTGCAGCAGGAGAACGTAGCTGCTGGTGGTCTTCGTAAGGTTGAGTGACTAGACGCTCACCTCTGTAAGCTCGAAGTGTGTGGTCGAACCGTGGGTATTCAGGCACTTTCTTTCCCGGGTCGTTGAGCGTCCACGCCAGCTCGCTGTTCGTCGTTTGCCAGCCACACATATTCCCGTCTTCAAATGTGCAATGTGCTGCAATTAAATGTAGACTGTAAATCACATGGTACGAGTACACTTTTAACGTAATAAAGACTGCAACAAACGTCGAGATGTTCACCGCTGATCACGCTGAAATGAAACGGCGCAGTGCGGGACCGTCGACCAAATAATTACCTAAAATGCACGCGTAAGAGAAGGCGCAAGCACTTAATATTTGTGATGTGTCGTACAGACCGAGGTGAAGAACTCAAGCCATACAGCTACTACTGAACACAGTTGTACTCTGATAATCATAAATTTAAAATTTTCAGAGTTTACAGTCTTTTTCACAGGTTACAGTTGTCTAGCAGAAGGAAAGAGTTTGCTCTTGTTACAGCTTTTAAAATTTATTAACCAGCTTTGAACCATTCTACTCCGCCATCAAACGACAACAAACAAAAAAACGCGCATAAGCATAAGCACTCCGTTCGTACTGCGACATGTATTTCTCACTTTCGAACTAAATACAACCTATAGCAGATACGCTACGAAAACAAAAGAAAAGCTGACGCATCTAGGAACAATAAATTCGGCAGTTCCCACTGATTGAAGGAGTTCATGACATGCGAAGCAGTAGGCTGCTAGATAGATAGATAGATAGATAGATAGATAGATAGATAGATAGATAGATAGATAGATAGATAGATAGATAGATAGATAGATAGATAGATAGATAGATAGATAGATAGATAGATAGATAGATAGATAGATAGATAGATAGATAGATAGATAGATAGATAGATAGATAGATAGATAGATAGATAGATAGATAGATAGATAGATAGATAGATAGATAGATAGATAGATAGATAGATAGATAGATAGATAGATAGATAGATAGATAGATACGGTCAAAGTACCTTCAGTTTGCTAAAGTGCTTCGCGTTTAATACAGGGAGAAGCATGGACGATGCGTTCTTGGAAATGAATGCCTGATGACCCCATCCCAGGCAGTACACTAGCATTTGGCGAAACTCTGCGCAGTGTTCACAGAAATAACGACGCGCATTGCCCCATATATTACATTGCTACCGTGGTTCCATGTTTCTTCATCTTGTACCCGTCTCTTTTTACGCTAGTAACTATGTCCTGTTATGTCATTGTTACAATTTGGGTAAAAAAGAACGCGCTTTATTACAGGCCAAGTGTTCAAAACAGCCATTCATATAAATTTATATGTTTTTTAATCCCGGCCGCGGCGGCTGCATTTTCGATGGAGGCGAAAATGTTTGAGGCCCGTGTACTTAGATTTAGGTGCACGTTAAAGAACCCCAGGTGGTCAAAATTTGCGGAGCCCTTCACTACGGCGTCTCTCATAATCATATCGTGGTTTTGGGACGTTAAACCCCAGATATTATTATTATTTAAATTTATATGTTTCAATAGCGAAGCATTCTTAGCGAACCTTTGGCACTTTGAGTCTATCTATCTATCTATCTATCTATCTATCTATCTATCTATCTATCTATCTATCTATCTATCTATCTATCTATCTATCTATCTATCTATCTATCTATCCGCCTAAGTCTGGGTGCTCTCGTGATCGCCTCCTTCATCTGGTGTAGACAAAAATTGGCACGGAAGAGTAAGAAGATTTTACGAATATAAATGTCGGGTCGTGACATGAACAACGGGAAAATACTGGCGCGTACGTCGTCAAACCTCTTCCTCCCGACACGTGCGGCACCTACCCGTTTACCACGGGGCGCAGTGTACGGGTATGCGCCACAGGTGATTGACAGTTTACATCTACCGAGGAACGGCGAGAACAGACATTGGTCATTTAAATGCGAGAGCTTTAAGTAAAACTGACATCGGCAGCGTTGACGCGACGAATGCAAAGAATAAAAATTAGGAAGCTCCTCTGGATCAAATAAAGTTCACTGTCTGTCTGTCCCAGCAGGAATCGAACCCAATCATTCTGCGTGGCAATCAGGTATTCTACCACAGAGCCACGCCAGGTCTGTAAACTGATTTGGAAAAACAGCGTATGCAGGCTTAATGTCGGTGCAACGTCAATTGGTGTTGTGGTGCTGGCTATATAATTTTATAACAAAGTAATAAACACTACATGTGTACTCCTACGACACACGTGCCATATCAGATTAAAGTCTCTGGTTACAGCGTTGGCTCTGCTTTTAAAGCAGTCTAATAAACATTAAATTTGTATTCCTATGTTTCAGCAAACTATATTGAAGCATTGCTCGACCGCGGAGGTATGAATACATTAACGAAAGTTACGTATGATATTCACAAGATTGCACCATAAAGTGAACTTAGTTTCGATGATACTGACGTAAGTACTGTAACGCGAGGGCTTACGTTACGTTGCACCATAAGTTACCCTTTAAACGCTAGTGTTGTCGACGTGCCTGGTAAGCCCACGATGTGCACCTCGTAACGCTTGGCTCAAAGCCATGAATTACATCATAGTGGTACTCGCTGACTGCTTCGCATGAAACCGATTCCCACAACGCCTGGGATCTGCCGAATTTTTTTTTTCAGGACATTCACTCAGGACTATATTTAATAAAGTTCCACCATCCATTCACTGGTTCTTAAAAACGGGATTGCTTACACAGCTCTAATGTAAGTTATGACGAAGTCATATGCATATGGTATCCAGCTTAGTCCCGCAACACGGATTGATATTAGAGAGAAATTCCAGCGAAGTCAGATCAAAAATATCGCAGCGAAATTAAGCATGTATCATCGTACGCACCATGCAGGTGTGCGCTTGTGTGCCAGATCTCGCTTGTTACACTATATGGTCTAACATGAGTCAAAGCCGACAGGTGCGTTAGCGTGTGGATAAGATAGCGTAAGCAGTGGTTTAGTACACCCTATGCATCGCATCTAGCGTCACTTTGCAACATGCGTGGCTGTTTCGCCGTGTTGGTTTGACACAGACATCCTATCAAAGCATGGGTGTTAAAAGAAATTGAGCAGCTTGCGCTAAGTCGCGCAAGGCTGGGTCACAGCAGAGACTATGGGCGCCTAGATGGTCCTGGCTTGGCTAGGCTTTTACCTCTCTCTTTCGCACTCCTTGCTATACATGGCTAGGCTTGCTCTCTTTTTTAATCTTTTTTTGTGTCTGTTTCTTTCTATCTGTTTCTCTCTCCGTCTATTTCTTTCTCTGTCTTTCTATCTTTTTCTCTCTTTCGTCCCTTTCTCTCTCTCTATTTTTCTCTTTCTCGTTCTCTTTATGTGTATGTTTCATAATGATGATAATTTTCTATCTACGACACGTGGCCTACCTTGAGCATAGTAGCTCTCTCGTAATAATTTTCCGCATGAAAAGAATGGTGGTCACATGCATAAGTCACCGGTATTTATTGTTAACGGGTCAAGGGTATGCATACCTGCTTGACCCGTGCACTTTTAGTTGCTATGTAGGATACATAAATCGTTTTTCTCACTTGTTTATTTTTTGTCTGGATCTTCATTTGAAGCTTTTTTTCGAATGAAACTTGACGCTACCAAATATTCTTCGAATAAGCGTGTAATTTTCTTTCCGTTTGGTTTTGCAAGCACAGCAATGAATGCCTAAAAGACCGAGGGGAATTGATTCATGCTTCGAATAATTGTGATGACGTACTGTGCACAATAAGTCCCCTGAGCCTAGCCAAAGCATTTTAGTTTATTAGCACTACCGTCGCACCACTAAGTGCGCGTGATGACTTGATCTTTATTGCTGGTCATATCTCGTGCTCTAACAGGTATGATGTGTTAAGGTACAGCGCAAGCAATACTAACACAGTAACTTGATGGTCATGTTGCTTATTCAAGGCTGGTTTAGAAGATAAAGATTTGAAAAAGTACGAAAAAGAGGAACAACACATAATTTAGAATTCGTAAATGCCAATGGCAAATTATACGGTTTCCACAAAAGCACCGTAAAACACGTTTTTTATTGAATGACACTAATGTAAAAAAAGTATTTTATCATTTTTCTATCAGTCTAACATAAGCCGCTGCAAAATAGCGCTAGCATGTCTCCTCCATGCCAAATTGGAATAATATCGCTTTGGAGGTGTCGCTAAACTATCTTTCTCGCTTGTGTTCTTGTCTTATCATAACATATATTTTATTTTCGAATGCGTGCATTCAGTTTATTGCCGATTTATTGTAACACCATTATGTATGAGCCTATAGAGTCGTCGGAGGGAAGAAAATCATATGTATTAAGTCTGAAAGCCGTAATGGGGATCTGTACGACGCCATGATTTATTCAATCACTATATGTTCGTTGGTCGTTCTAGATCATAATGCGCGAGATATTACAGGAACCGAAGCATAAACAGCCTGCGTTCCCATTTACACGCGCCTAACAAACATCAAAAATAACAAAAGATGTCCTTAATGATTTCTTGATGCACTTGAAATAGAAGAAAACTTCAAAGCACTTGTTAAAATGTAAGAGAGCGTACTCACTGGCTGAGTCTGAATCCGGTACTTGGATGACAGCTGGAAATAAGAAAGCGCCTTTGACCAATGAAGTGAAGAGCATGTCAGTAGACTAGTTAGCGCAGGGCAGTATTTATATAATCTTTCAATTGAACACTACCAACAGAATACTTACATAGAAATGGCCTCCGCGACTAGCTCCGGCCGAGCGCCGTTGCTCTGCCGGAGCTAGTCGCGGAGGCCGCGCATATATGAATTCTTTTTGCAGCCGCTTGGATCGCAACCGAGACTGTTTCTTTGTTCTTGGTTAATAAAAGTAGCAACGGCAACCTGTACGCGTGTTATGGTTATTACTTTATTATAAATTATTATTAATATTACTATTAGTACCATTATTAATAGTCATAGTAGTAGCACTGTTGGCAGTAGTAGTATACAGAGAAGGAGAAGGTGAGAGGAAGCCTTTCGCACCAGTTAAGAACTGCAACGGCGAGTAACCTTATTACAATTCTAATAATGGGAGATCTTTACACAATGACAATGTATTTGAGCTTGATTAATTACAAATAGAATTCTTTAGAATCTTGAACGTTCTCGCTAAGGCTAGCTTCACAGCGTGTTCGTCACGCAGTGCCTTCCTATAGCTTATACGTTGATTATTATGCACGTATGTTTGGTAGCACAGGTAAGGAAATCAGTTGCAGCGGTATACAAGGGCTATGCGAACTTTCTGCATCCGTATTCGCGTGTTGCTTAAATGCCGTTTGGCATTCTTTATTCAGGTACACTTTGTTGTGCAATAGAGAACTATGAGGGAATTGAATTGTACGAAATAATAAATTATATGGTTAATAACTTGTGCAATATCCACAGGCTCGTAGGAGGGACACAGCAGTCAGCGATTTTGGCCATGCTAAAAAACAGAGCGCATAGCTTGAATCTTGAACGTTCTCGCTGAGGCTACCTTCACAGCGTGCTCGTCACGTAGTGCCTTCCTATAGCTTGTACGTTGATTAATGTTGAAACTGAGGTGAAGTATTATTTCTTTGATGAATGTCCAAGTAAATCACTCGTACCTGACTTCATTCGTATAGGGCCAATGGCCATGGCCCCGTCCGTGCCATCTCCTTTTGTGACTCGCAACGAAAGTTGACAGTTGGTAGCTTGCTTCAAGGTGGCTTTCAGCGCGCTCCATTCTGACACTTCAGGTATGTCCAAGGAAAACTGCGTCTGAGCCTTGACCGGTTTGGAATCACCGTAGCAGGAGACGGACAAGTTTGTCGCCGCAATATCTGCGCATTTTGAGTGAAACGTGCCTTTGAGGGCTTCCAAAGTGTTAAGCCACACTACCTAATGGACGAAGTTTTGTGAGAAATATGTGACATCGGAGTGCTTCGAGAAGCGTGTCCGTTATGGTTGAGGAAAGAGAGCACGTGTTTCATAATAGATTTTCTCGAACTTTACGAGTACGACAACAAAGGCAGGACAAATTCTGTTATAGCAGAGCTTACTGTTAGCGTCTCTACATTGTTTCTTCTCGACGAAACATTTTAAATACGAATAAGACACGGTTGTGCCTGCTACTACAGTTCACCCATTCGATTGCCCTGCGGGAAAGTCAGCAGTTACTTGATGGTAATGTAAGTGGGTTGTAATAACAGTGTCATAGATAATATAAAACTCTGTACACTCGTCAAAGGAAGAAGAACTTTGTTCACCTGGCCCATTTCTGTAGTATTGGAGAATAACGGTGGTTTCTTCGTCCGTGACGTTGAACACAGGGCTCAAAAGGCCAACCGCGTTTATTTTCTTGGTCTTGGCACTGACACTGTTTGCTCCTGTGCCTGTAGTCAGATCCAGATAGGTGAACGACGAAAAAGCACCTGTGCGATAAGCAATTGGAAGTTACCTGGCGCAGAACATATCAAGCACTCCGGCTTGAGCATCGTTCTGGTGTTTCTGTTTGATTTTCCTCAGATCTTTATTCGTGTACTGCCGTGAGCAAATGTACACGGACCACGGGAGCGCGTGCCGAAGTTGCGCTTTGCGCGATCTAGTGGCCAACCACCTGCAGTCGAGAGCATAGGTCTGGCCGCGCAATAGCCAGAGCAATGCTCTCGACAACAGACAGCTCGCCACTAGGTGGCGCAAACCGCAACTTCGGCACGCGCTCCCGTGGTCCCTGTACTTTTGCTCACGTCAGTACATTATGTACGACAATAAGAACTTGGGGGCCCCATTTCTGTTAGTCATCTTCAGGATCGTCAGCCCCATCATCAGCCTAATCATGTTCACTGCAGGCTGAAGGCCTTGCCAAATGGTCTCCAGTGTGACAATATGACAAATGGTCTCCAATCTTGTGACAAACGTATAAATCCACAAAAATGTGAACAACAAGAGAGCGGGCAGGAAGTCATGTGTGATATCTGCTTTGAAACTTAAATGTGAAAGTCTAAAGAAACGAAAAAGCAACACGAGAGGTATGCCAAACGTGGAGTCATACCAACATCCACAGCATTACGCATGCTGTGGATTATTACTTGCGTTACGGCGGCAGCTCTTAAACCGTCCACATTCCTGAGTACGTTTGTGTATCTGCGTGACACAAACTGGATAATGTCGAAAAGTGCTACTCACACCCATGGCGGCGCAAGTGGAATATCCTATGTTGACCAACGCCGCCAGAAAGAGCACGGGATATTGAACAGCAGGCAAGCGGAGAAAAGCCCTTATATGTTATGTAAAGGCACCACCCCTGTAGTTGTGAGCAGCCCCGATACGCAATGAACTTATACCCCTACATCTCGTGCTGGCTATAAATCGCATCTCGCATAACATAATAGTACGCCCGTGCTGCTTAATATTCTTGCTTCGTTTTTTGATAGCGGAGCTGTGAAGCTTTTCTTGAGGCCGTGCGGAGTCACCAGAACACTATCATCATCATGATCGGCCTTATTCTTCTGCTTGCTCCCCGAACACGTGCGCCGATTCGTCTGGCGTGCGATGCAATAGCTATGGTGGGCGAGAGAACGAGTGCAGAGAGAGAGAGAGATATTCTTGGCGAAAAAAAGTTCTTGGCGAGGCAGGATTCGAACCCGCGTGCCCATGATCCGAACGCGAGCGCCGTAACTACTCGATTATTCAGGCACGCTAGCAGAGCATAGCATAGCCTTGTATAGCATAGAATAAGAAGGGGATGGAAAAGGGAAGTGAGGAGGAATGTGACGGTGAGCAGGAGGACAAGGAGGAGGGGTAACAGTAAGAAAGACAGCATAGAAAAAATGTGAGAGATATATAGAGAGAAAGATAGGGAAGAAAGACAGAAGGAGAAATAAAGAGAGATAAATAACTAAACGGAGAGACGGAAAGGGATAGAAAGAAAGATGAAGCGAGGAATAGAGAGTGCAAGAGAGAAGGAAAGATAGAAAGAGCGAGAAAGAGAAAGAAATACATAGTCAGAGAAAGAAATCAATAGCAATAAAGAGAGACAAAAAAGACATTGAAAAAACAGAGATATGAGAGAAAAACAAAGAGAGAAAGAAGAAAAGAGAAAAATCAGGACAAAAAAAGAGGGCTGCCCAGCTCCGCACTTCCTTCAGGCTCGGCACCACTATTACAAAGCTGACTCAATTTTCTTTTATTTTATTTCCTCCTTCCTTTTTAATGAGTGTTCTGCTCTGTAGCACTAGACAAACCCGACTATATCGAACTCGGGTAAATCAAATTATCGCCCATATCGAACTATTTACGAACACGACGATGTTTTAATGTGAACGTGTAGGAAAAGTTAAGGCTACATAAAACAAAAATAGCCGGAACACTTGATATATGGAATATTAGGGCAGTGCGATACGCCCCACGGTTTTGGTTTGCCCTCACAAGTAGTTGGATTTTTCTCACGGAAGGTGACATTCCCGCAAAGAATTTGGCAGAGTGAGCGATGTGATTAGGAGAGCGCCGCGCAGAGTGAGTAGGAGCTATCGCTTGCCATCGCGTGATTTCTTCCATGATTTCTTGTAGAGGCAGTCAAGCGGGTTCGCCGCTGACTCCTCAGCTCCCTTTGTTAAAGCAATGGCTCCCGTAAAACGGAAGAACCTGGCTGTCCACTGCAAAGGTGGCGATGATCAACACAGTCGAACGTAGCGGAAAGAAGTCTAACGCCACCGGTGTGTACTGTACCACAAGAAGCACGCTCAGTATGATATTAAAACAATTACACCATTTCCCGCTAAAGGGGACCATGAGGCGATGCGAAGCCCGAGCACTTGCACGATCGCGTTCCGTTGGCGTTCTTTGGGCGTGCTAGCGACCTCGTGTCGTGGAACGCGAAGAGGAACGCTAAGCGCGTTTTGTCTTTCCTCTAGCCTGGCCGTTAATTCTCACAGGGCGAGCGGGGAACGCAGTCGGCAGGCGTGCGAGAGGGGGGCAGCGTAGGAGAGGAGAGAGAGGGGGAGGGGACGCGCATGCGCTGGTGCTCATCGCGGCGTTGCGCAGGAGATAATTTCGGCATGTCTAGCCCGCGTTTCAGAGGAAGAGTGGAGAGGGGGAGGGGAGAGGGGAAGTGGAGAGGGAGAAAGGGAAGAGGGGAAGTGGAGAGGGGGAGATGGGGAGAGGGGAAGTGGAGAGGGTATGCGCATGCGCAATAAGGGTGATCACGCCGCACACCACCACCACCACCACCGGATTGAACTCCGCCATGAGATACTTCGCATCTAAAACAACGGCAACGTTAGGGCCAAGGCAGACTGGAGACTTCCCCCTCCCGACGAGCACGCACAGTTGCGTATTAAGATGTTGACTCACTGTTTACATCGATACCGTATTTTGTCGCCTACAACCCGCAGATGCACATAACCCGCACCCCCAACTTGAAACCGCGGAAAAATATAAACAAGAAAGAATCCCCGCGTAGTTTCTAAGCCACCTTCCTTGCATTATCGTCAAGCAGTATCGTGAAGCCAACTTGCGCAGCGGAATTCGCATCAAAAATACGGTAAATTCTTTAGGAATTTTCTGTCGAACTGTGAGATATATCGAAGTAATCCCAGTTATTTTAGCGAGTTTGATATATACGGGGTTGACTGTATCACGCTGCGAAAGACGATTTCTGTCTAGCGTACATTATTTGCAAACTGTTAATCAACATGTTCAAGCTTTAAAACAACCGTGCGCCCCCACTCAAGTCTCCTCTTCAAACTGAAAACTGCACTGTGCCACTGCACTTTGAAAAAGGGTTCAAATGTTAAAAACACGAACATAAGAAGTCAGACGGACAAGCCCGTGTCCGTGTTACTTCTTGTGTTCTTCTCTTTTACACTTTAATCCTTCCGTAACCTGCACCAACTTGTCCAGCAAACATTTCTGCCTGAAGTACTGCACTCAAACGCGGAATCAGACTGACGGTTTTGTGCAACTCCATCACATCTGTTTTTCAACTTTATTTTGAATCAATCTTATCCTGGAAAGCCTATTATGGACACCGCATCTGTAGTCAACATGATCAAGAGTAAAGTCTGTGGAGCGACCACTTTTGTCACCATTTACGCGTTCTTTCGTTGTATTTCTTTTTCAGTTTGTTTTTGGAGTTTCAGCTTCACATTTTCATTCCTTGTACAAGAAACAAGAGGATGTTGATAATAAAGGGAAATGCATGGTTTTTTCACCGTGAACTCTAACAAATTTGCCCAGTTTTGTAGCGTTAGCTACACTTGCCTAGCCGGAGCCGATTTCGCGTGGAGCGTCATGAGCCGTGCTGCGCATGCGCGAGGATCAGTGATGTCACACAGCTGGGTCACCGGAGCTGGCATCTCACGCGCTCACCGCCGCGCGCGGCTCGCCGCTGCTTGTCTGCGGGTTCAGGAGGAGTGGCGTCGTAGCCGCGGCAAACTGGCGCCGCTGGCGCCGGCGCGCGCGACTCGCCGCCGCCGGTCTGCGCTTTCCAGAATGACGTCGTAGCCTTGGCAGACGTATTAGCGGTATTGACGCCAGCGTGCGCGCAGCTATTCGCCTTCGCTGTGCAGTCGCCGTCTGACACTGTGCTGGAGCCGCTTGATAGCGCCTCTGACTGGCGTTTCCAGGTGGGTAACGCCATGGAGAAGGAGAGCGCAAATGCTGCTCGACGGCGCAGAGGAGCCGAGAAGCTTATCTCATCGGATCCCGAAGTAGTTGCCTGGTAATTTGCGGTTCAGCGTACAAAGAATGAACAGAAGAAGGCTAATAATCCTAGACAATCTGGAAAGCTAAGAATAATCAGCTGAACCTTTGCTAACGCTACGTATATCCTAGCATGGCCGAGCTAAGGCACTGCAAATTTTTTGTAGTCTTTTTTTACAGCTGAGCTTATTTCATAGGCAGGGCCTTTTTTTCGCACAAACAACGCATACATGCTGTTCCATGTGTGTGTATTGCCTTGATTCATTGTATGGTACGTAGTAGATTTTTTCATGGCTTGCTTCGACGCTTACGTTTACACCGCAAACGCATAAAGTGGCTAACAAGACCGCAATGTGACAAGGTGCCTGAGATCGTCATCGCATATCTCTATTTGATTAATTTAGTTGTTTTCATGTGCGACACTGCCCGACTTTTACAAATCGGCCGTCTTTTACCACGTCGTACAATGGTTAAGAATGAAACCACACGTAAGCTTGGAAGCACATTTCATGCAGATACCGCATAAACGACCTTTAAAGCGTTCTGTTCATGAGCACATCCGTAAGCGTATTACTGCTGAATGTCTTTGATCAGCAGTACATCAGAAATAAATAAGACGTCGTTTTCATTTTATTGGCTATAAGCGCAAGCGGCGGCCCGTATAGGGCTGGCCTTGGCATGATGTTTCCAAAGTGATTTTTTGTCTGCTGCAGAGAGATTGCGGACACATACGGATGTTGCCGCACCTGTGGATGTGGATACGCGTGCACTGACAGAGCAGATATTTATTAGCAGTGTGGACACAAAAGTGTGAGCATGAACGTGGGCAAGATCATTCTTATGGTCATAACAATCATCTCTTGAGGTCCCGGCTTGTACATGGTGCGACTAGAGCCCTCGTGAAGTGGCCTGAGGTCGACGAAGCATCCCAACATATGCTCACAGAATCAGTAATCAGGCATCTCAAACAAATGGCGATAATGCTGATGCAGCCAATGTCAATCCTTTGCCTCATTCAAGCTAAGCTGACGTTGAAGCACTTACCTTGAGGAATGGGTGACTTCGGCTGCCCTCGAGGATTTTCGAGTCTGCCTGAACCGACAAGCCAACGGAAGTCCCCTTCGAATCTGTTTATGTATCCGCAGAGGCCTTCCGTAAAGTCGCATTCTATCGGGCTCACGCATGGCTCAGGCCGCACTGCCACGTCGTCCAGGCTCAAGGACATTGCAGTACTGGCTGGCAAGGTTGCCCGGAACACCACCTGAAAATTAGAAGAGAGATGGAAATAAGTAAATTACATTTACCTAATACGGGCGTAAAACATGTTGTCTGGTTACTGGACAACAATATTATTTGTACTTTTCATAATGCATCGTTCGGCGAGGCTTCAATGGAATTTCTTAATGTCGTTGATTGATTACGCATTAAGTGTATTTGCGTATCTGACTCAATTAGCATCGACATGCGGGTTTACTGCAAACAACGTGAATACTGGTTGCAATGAAGTGACCTCGAAGCATTCAGTCGAATACGCACTAAGTAACGTAATGTGAAGTTAAAATACATCGTCCCAATGGGCGTTCAGATTTTGTTTAACGTACGGAACATGAGGTAATTGTATCCGCCTGTATTGCAAAAAAAAAACGTTTACATATGGAAGTGTTTGCAGGTAGCTGTTAGACAAGGTTTATGAAAATTATACTAATGAAGTGCTCAGTTAGAATGGTCACGCGAAGTAGAGCAATAGAAAACTCAAGGGACGTCTTCGAAGCAGCTCTTGTCTACTCCAGAAGCGCAGAAACTCGAAGCTGCTTATTGTGGTGGCGTAAAGATTCTGGCCAATATCGTGCAACTGAACTGCCAGAAACTGCTGCTACCACGCCCTTAGTAAACTACTAAGGGCTGCACCACGCCACCGGTTGATCACGGCTTGTGCTATTGGCCGCGAGATCGAGCGGAGTCGCCTCCTAGCGGCTTCTGGCTGAACCGCGCCTAGTGTGGATCGCTCCGGGCGTCGTCTGCTCGCCCCGTTGTGTTTGCATGTGCGCGTACGTCATGCAGATCCTCAAAAGGCGGTTTGTTTCGTTGCGTTAGTGCAACTTTAACCGCTCGTACGTATGCCTAACACGATGTAACGAAGCCTTTGGCCTTGACCGGCTGTATATTTACTGTAATAAGATCAGAGAGTGCACATGTCAAGAGTGCTGTGTATGGTCGTCGTACCCTCCGTTCACGAGAGTCATATCAGTGTAGGTGCCGCTCTATGGTTCAAGCGCATTGCAAAGTGCACTTGGCGTTGCCCTAAAGATGAGATGTGTTAAATCTCATGTGAATATAGCCTTTCAGTGGCGCGGTGGTAAAAGAAGGCTCGCACGTACTTGAGCGTTGTGGTTAGGTGTTGTTTATACGTTACGCGACGAGCTTTAGTTGTGTACGGTCCTGGTCTCACTAGAGAGAAATATTTCAGCTAAGTCACGTCTGTCACACGGTACTTAAATTGTCCCCTAAAAAGAACAGAAAATGAAACGACACGGAAATCGCAAAACTGAGTTGGCTTGCGCAATTTTAACTTGTGGCGAAATTTATACAAAAACACCCGTGTACTTAGATTAAGGGGCGCGTTTAAGGGCACTGATAGTCAAAATTAATCGAAACGGCGTAGTTTACATTTATGTCGTAGTAAATTCACGCCAAGCCACATCGTTTTTTCTTTACATTATATTGAGCGTTTGTGTTGCGTTGTTTAGACTGACAGAAGGCAGCCGACAATATTCGTATGAAAAAGCGTACTTTGGTCCCGTGAAATAACCGGACCTTTGTTCCATAACTTTCGTGCAATTAATGAATCGAAGAAATTTCCATGCTGTACAGTTACCTTTGTGTACTGTTACTGGAATAAAAACAAGCGTGTGCGTGTTAAACGTCTCCGTAGCGCTAAAGCGCTGTCAGCCACGCAGCTTTCCTCAGTAATCCTATAAACTGTCCTACATTTCATAGAGAACTGAATAAGAAATGCGAATGAATATTTGAGCACGCAGTGCACAAAGTGCTTTTTCAACTCATCGTGCAGGAATACGGGCTTTCTTTTTGTTGAGGAGCATCCAAATGAACAACAAGTAAATAGTTAATACAGTCGCGCGATACAGCAGTGCATAATAGGTGGAACACAAGCTAAACATGTAGAACTAAAACAACAAGAAAACGTCACCCAATGCGAAAACCCCGACTGTCGCCGAAGGCGTGCAACCCGTTCGTTGGCAGAATGCGTTTCTCTCACAAGTAATTGTAACGTTCGGCGCGCTTCGTGCATTAATTCGGGAATGAAGAGCGCACATATTACCACAAAGCTGCAGTCAACGCATTTTCTTTGCCGAAAATAGGGTCACATCGCTCACAACGAAGCGCTGTTGTGCACGTTTGTATACGCGCCGACAACCGCCTATCCACACTAGCGCGGCGACGGTGCTGCCACATGCAGCCCGCTCTCGCGGCGAAGAGTTGCTATCACTCTCGCTTTTGTTGGCTTGTATACTGACTTGTATTTTGTTGGCTTGTGTTGATTGTGGTGGCTGCGGATCATCCAAGCAGCCGCAAAGAATTTCGCATGGCGTCCTACAGGAGCGCAGCGATCCACCACTACGAAAACCACTGGATAGCCACACAGGTCCATGAACCGACCTATGGTGCCACACCACTTATTTATCCATAGATTCCTTTCATTACCCTGTACTTATGTATTTTCCTAATTCGAAATGACCGCGCATCGTGCTGGTCTTCCCTCTATGTGGCTAACACTCTCGCCACATTCCTAACCCCTGCGCGCCCGCTCGGTTACTAGTTTTGTTGGAGAAATTTAAAGATATTGCCGCAGACAATGCATCTCTCTTTTTCCATAAGGTTCTACAAAAGGAATCCCAAGTGGACATGACCGGTAGATACCGTAGTATTATTTCTCACATGACAAAATACAACGTATACATTAACATCGTATCCGCAAGATGGAAGCTTTATATATGTATTCTTCAATTATTTCATGCTATTAAAGTGAAAGCCTGATATGCCTCATCCGGCGAAATGTCTAGAGAGATCACGAAATGGTACAAAAACTAGCGCAAACCAAAAAAGAAAAGATACTGTGGCTTGAGGCGAGCGAACTCTGCGTTCACTGCGTGTTTACGACATTCGCGTGAAAACAAAGTGCCGTTTTTAAAAGGGAGAAAAGAATTTCGCCTTCATGTCGTCTTAAGCGCATAAGGGACCGTGGTAATTTTAACGAACTTTTTTTTTTTGTGCTAGCTTTTTAATCTAAGGTCAATATGTCATATATTTTTCGAAAACTACATTTCACAGTTGCAGCAATAATAACATAAACATGAAGGAAATAAGAAACTGAATGCATACGCTTCGCCTTTATACGTCAGTCTTGGTTGCAGTAGTGCTGCGCCATATGAATAACGTTCACCAATTTGCAGAGTTTGCTGCTCTCGGAAACATTTGGCTTTGTCCGCCATGTGCTGAAATTCAAGGTGGAAATGTGCAGAGGAACTAATCCCGACAACAACTCGACATGAAGGCGACGATGACGTAGAAAATGCTAATGACGATGCTACGCATCGAACCCAGTTTCGAGCTCTTATCATCTGTAACAACAATAGGCAGCGGGCAAAATTTCAGCGTTATGTGACACCTTTCCAACTGCTTTCATAATCAGTATTATTGGGGAGTGCACAAAAGTTGTTTTTTCTTCAGTGCTAATTCTGTTACCATCTATATTCTATTTAAAAGGCTTGGAAGATTTCTCAATGGTTTATATTTTCTACCTTGCTTGTGGCATTCTTACCCGCTATATGTTTTCCGGAAGGATGGAAGGAACACAAAAGGGAGAGGGCAGGGAGGTTAACCAGACAGCAGTCCGGTTGGCTACCCTACGCCCGGGGAAATGGAAGGGGAGTGGAAAGATGGGAGAGAAAGAGAGAGAGGGGGGAGCAAGAAATAAAAGGATAATGATCAATAAATGCGCTGACACGTATGTGGCGGTGGCACTGTACAACAGTCATAGGCGTTCACAAAGGCCCGTAGTCCTTAAGAAGCACAAAAGTGCTTTAACTGCCTTGTGGGCCGCCGAGTTATGGGGACGGTGCTCCAGCAGCATCTGCTCGGAGAACGGCCGATCGCCCAATCGTCGCATCGCATCAGAACGGGTTCGTCTTTCAAAGGCAAATCGAGGGCAGCGGCATAGCAGGTGATCGATGTCTTCCTGAGTGCTGCAGACCACGCATGCCGCACTGTCAGTCACTCCAATTATTGTTGTGTATGCCTTCGTGAAGGCAACTCCTAACCAAAGCCGGCAAAGAAGCGAAGCGGAGTTCGAGAAACCATGGCCTTGTACATTCTGTATCTCCCAAGGAGGTTGAAAAAAAAAACTTTTGGAGTGGAGGCGGAGCGCCGCCGCTGAAGCCGACGACCGCCATATTGCTCCAGGCAGAAAACGTGTGCATCGTCGCTTGAGCCCGCGCGGAAGTTCCACAGATGGCGAATTTCTCCACTCTTCTGGCGACAAGCGAGTGTTGGGGATGTATCATTTTTTGGACTGCGATCCACTCGATAACCACATTTACAATTTGTCGAATACTGCCAAGCTGTGCACAAAAAACGCCAGGCCTTCGCTGAGCACGCAACACAGCCACAGCGAAAACTGAAAGAGCGGCCTTTCTAGAGCCGGTTTGGGCTCCCTCTCTCTCTCTCTTTCTTCGGGAAACTAATACAAGTACACTTGCAAGGTACCCACTAGGCCGCAAATCAAATTTTGTGAAGTAGAGAAGCAATCACTATGCCAATATTCGTGTTCCTGCGGATAAGCGAGGTACCCGCTACACATCTGTAAGGCATTATGTGCACTTTGTTGATGCTGCCTGTGGCTGATGACGATGAAGAATTATGGCTGAGCCTTTTGCAATGGAGTTGAAGCAATTAACGATCTGGTCACTCGTTGCGCAATTAGCATTGTGTGACGCCTGGTCGTAATTTTACTCTTCTGACACGCTATATTACACATTTAACGCGCTTCCTTGGCTGACATGACGCCTGTAAGATATGTTTTTGCAAAGGACGTCGAGTCATTAGCGTGGCTCTGTGGTAGAATACTCGACTGCCACGCTGAGGACCCGGGTTCAAATCCCATCTGAGCCTGTTTATTTTATTTCTTTCATTTTTTTCTTATTTCGCGCGATAGTAGTAACGGACACCGGTGGCTGCAGCAGACAACTACTCCACTGTCGTTTTCATCTGATAACAGCTTTCGCTGTAAAATCAGGCTTCACCACATTTCAAAAGAAATCACCCGGAAAAAAATCCGGCAGATCCCACGCGTTGTGGGAATCTGTTTCATGCCAAGCAGTCAGCGAGTAATTTCATGCTGTATTTTATGGCTTTGAGCCAAGCGTTACGAAGTGGATCAACGTTTTTTTGTGAGTGTAGTACCTGTGTGCACATCGTGGGCTTACCAGGCACGTCGACAACACTGGCGTTTAAAGGGTAACTTTATGGTGCAATGTAACGTCAGCCCTGACGTTAGAGTACATACGCCATTATTACCTAAACTATAAGTGCGCATTATGGTGCAACCATGTGGATTTCATACGTAACTTTGGTATTCCTCTGCGGTCGAGCAATGCTTCAATATAGATTGCTGAAACATAGGAATACAAATGTAATGTTTATTACACTGCTATAAAACCGGAGCCAACACTAGAACCACAGACGTTAAGCCAGTATCGTAGAAGCACATACGTACTGTGTATTGCTTTCTTGCAAAATTAGATAGCCAGCACCACAACCACACTTGACGTAGCACCGACATTACGCCTGCGTACGCTGTTTTTCCAAACCAGTCTATAGACCTGACGTGCCACGCAGAATCCTTGGGTTCGATTCCTGCTGTGATCCTAATATTTATTCTTGCCATTCGTCGGGTCAACGCTGCCGATGTCGGTTTTTCTTAACGCTCTCGCATTTAAATTATTAATGTCTGTTTTCGCCGTTCCTGGGTAAATATAAATTGTCAATTACCTGTGGCGCATAACCATACACCGCGGCCAGTGGTAAACGGCTATGTGCCACACGTGTCTGGAGGAAAGGGTTTGACGGCGTACGCAACAGGATTTTCCCGTTATTCATGCCATGATGGAACCGCCATATTCGTCAAGTCCTCTTACCCTTCCATGACAATTTTGGTCTACACCAAGTTAAGGAGGCGATCATGAGAGCACCCAGGCGTAGTCGGCTAGGTAGATAGATTCGTAGATAGAAACGCTGAATTTGCCAAAGGTTCACTAAGAAATGCTTCGCATTTAAAACTACCAGAGCGGAGTAAGCACGCGGCTGACAAGGACTGTTATTTTTAAAATTTTGTAGGTGAGCGTAAACAAGAGCTGCAGCAAGCTAGTCAATTCATCTGCTTTCTTATCTCTTCTTTTGCTGTGTTTAATTTTTAAGGGCGCGTGTTTCATATGGTTAGTTTAGTGATTTTCTACAATATGCGTAAACAAGAGCTGCAGCAAACTGGTCAACGAGCCTACTTTTGCATCTTTTCTTTTGCTGTGTTTAGTTTTTAAGGGTGCGTGTTTCATACGGTTAGTTTCGCGACTGTCTGCATTATGATGCATTTTGAAGGTATTTTGGATTTGTAGCTGTATCTATTCGCGTATAAACCACATTGTACATGCTTCTTTTTACAGCGAAAGCTGTTATGAGATCATTTCACCGGCCGTTTTTGGCGCCGTAGTTGTCTGCCGCCGCCGCCGGTGTCCAAAACCAGTATCGCTCGAAATAAGAAAAAAAAAAACTAAATAAGAAAAAAATTCCAGGATGAAACGAAGTTCGAACCTGGGTCCTCTGCGTGGGAGCCCAGTATTCAACCTCTGAGCCATGCCGCGGCTTCAACCTGCTTCGCAAAAAGGTCCTATACAGGCTTCATGTCGGGAGGAACCACATTAGCACATGCAATATAGCGTGGTAGAAGAGTAAAATAAGCACCAAGCGTCGCACAACGCGAATTCTGTAACCAGGCGTCACACAATGCGAATTGCGGAACGAGTAGGTTGTTGAATGCTTCCAACCCATTACAAAAGGCTCTGCCATAATTCTTCATCGTCATCAGGCACAGCATCAATAAAGTGCGCATAATCCCTTACATGCGTTTAGCAGGTACCAACACTCTCCGTAGAATGACGAAAAATGGCACAGTGCCTGCTGCCCTACTTCTCAAAAATTACAATGATTTATAGCGTAGTGGATTCTTCGCAAGTGCACTTGTATTGGTTGCCAAGGAAGCCCATAAGCGCATGATCCATTTCCTCGGGGTCTCAGTAAAATTACAATGATTTATAGCGTAGTGGGTTCCTCGCAAGTGCACTTGTATTGGTTGCCAAGGAAGCCCATAAGCGCGTGATCCACTTCCTCGGGGTCCAGTAAAGTTCTTCACCCCCCCCCCGTCTCTCTCCCACGTCAACGTATGTTATACAGCATGACGTAAGAGGGAAATAGCGACTGGGCGTCACCCAATGCAAATTACACAACTGGTGGGCCGTTTAAAGCTTCCAACCCATTATAGAGGTGATGATGATGATGATGATGATGATGATGATGATGATGATGCAAACTTTATTGGGGTCCAGAGAAGATGCAACCATAATTCTTCATCGTCATTAGTCGTCGCGTCAACAAAGTTCACATAATGCCTTACAGACGTGTAGCTGGTGCCTCGCTTCTCCTCAGAATGACAAATAATGGCTTAGTAGATGCTTCCCAACTTCACAAAAATTGTGATTTATGGCGTAGTGGGTACCTTTCTAGTGTACTTGTATTGTAGCCCCAAGAGAGCTTACAACGGGCTCTAGAAACGCCGCTCTTCCAGCTTTCGCTGTAACTGTGCTGCGGATTCAGCACAGGCCTGGCGTTTTTTAATTTGAAATTGTATAAAAGCCGGGGATGAATAAAATTTTATGTACCACTTATTAACTCTAGCATGTGCTTCATTTCGGGAATGCTGGAAGCGAATTGTACGTGTTATCAGGCACGCTTCAGCCCATGTATTATGGCGTAAAAACTGCCTTCTTCAATCTACAGGACAAAAAAAAATTCGGCCAAATAAATGACACTGACTATCCAGTTCTCATGCTGAAATGCTCCCGCGGAAGCTCACACTTACGCTGTCCGCGCTCAAGCTGCGCTGCCTCTTGCCTGGAGCAAGATGGCTACCAACCGGTTTCCCAGGCTTCACCCACTCGCGCGGGCGCGCATAGGGGACCTCCACTCCAGAAGGTTTTTTTAAACCTCCTTGGTATCTCCAATACATGAATTCATTGCATTACTCCAGTCACATGTGTTTATCGCCTTAGTATTAGGTTAATAATTAGTCATTTTGTTCTCTACACTAATAGCTACAAGTATTTCTGATATGTTATGATGACAGCTTTGAACGAACTTGGCCAGCTTCACAAATACGTCGCGCATTTATGCGCACAGTGACACCAACCTGAAACTCCTTGTCCTGCACAAACTGCACTCGCACCAGCATCCAGTCGTCCTTCGAGAATGACGGCTTGGTCCAGATGAGTTTGCTTTCTCCATTCACCAGTATCTCAGCCTGCGTTCATTGAACACTGCATATAGTTTGGCCGCGTGTGCTTATGTCTATTTGTGATATGTGCAGATATTCTCGAGGCACTGTATGGCACTTAACAGTCAGTGGCGTTCACCGGTCTTGCAATGGCAAGTTTACCTGCAGTGGGGCATATCCAGAACCTGTCTCAAGGTACCAGAACTCCAAGCACTGCGGCTCACGCTGACCAGGAAATTCAGGGCTGGTCAGGGCGACAACTTTCTTGGTGTGTGACGAGACGGCGGCCATCATTACGTAAGCTGCGAGGCCAATGAAGAGAGGGCGTAAGCGGAGATTTTTTTGTCGCGTAGTTCTTCGGGAACAAACTGGGGTGGCGGATATGCTGTTGACATCAAGCGAAGGAAAGGGGTCTGGGCTCGCCACGTAATGCATAGCACAGACAACAGGTAGACAGTAGGAGCAACTTAATGATTACCAAGGGATGAGAAACGCAGTCGAGGAAGGCAGAGAGTTATATGAAGTGGTGAAATTGAGAAGTTCGCAGGAATAAAATGGAATCAGCTCGCACAGGATAGGGTAAACAGGACATCATTGGATGAGACCTCCGTCCTGCAGTGCGCATAAAGGGGATGAAACTGATAATGATGACTACAATGATGATGATTATGATGAGTTCTTGACACACCTACATTTCAATTATATTAAAATCTTAGGTCATACAATAAAAATTTCGAATACCGTCGAGGGGGAGTTCTAAAGATTCTTAAAAGCGCTGTGTTGCCCGAACAACGAGCCGACATCTCAGATGCGGTTGCCAAAGATGATAGCAGATTATCAACCCCATTTGTGACGCTCTCTGAAATTGCTTCTGCAACACTCGTAAGCGAAATTTGTCTGTTGCTGTTTTATACACATATTCACGAAAAGATTTACCGACAACAACCTTCGGCTTCGATTTTATACGGTTTGCGAACGCGTACGGTTGCGCCAATTACATCCGCTGTGTCCAGCTGTCAGGTCTATATACTTCAGCTGCCGCAGGGTACGTGCAGTCGATGGTCGCCAACGTTAATAGTCGGGATGTGAAAGATGTGGCGCTAGCACTGAACGTGGGTGTGTCCACGTCGCAGATTGCTAAGCCTGCCTAACAACAATGCGCACTGTGAAAATTAATTTTGTTTCATTGACTAACACCCAACAAAGCTACAACTACTTCTATGAAGACACAATTCAGTTCATGTTATAAGTGAAAAGTATTGCCGCGGAGGAAATTCTTCTTTTTTTCCTCTCTTTCTCCGAGCGGGTGGGTGTGGCGTCTCTTTTATGAGGCAATCGCCAGCCCACTTCTATATTTCTCTTTGTGCGGTTTCCTTTGTTTGTAGGAATGTAATAATCTTAACTTACGCAGATAATATATTTGTCCTTTCATTTTGACTGTAATTACAGTCTGGTTTGAAATCTTAGATTATGAAGCCTGTCAGAATTGTCTCACGTACCAGAATTGACAGGTCCAGAACGCACGTGGTGGCCCGGGTCATCATACGAAAATAGTTTCACTCCCCGCTTCCAGACCTCGTCCGACGTCCAACCGCATTCGTCCACTTCGAAGTCACAGTAGCCTGGACCGCAAGAAAACCGGTCGTAGTGCTGGGCGTACGCAATTAACTTGGCAATACATGAGTCAATACCCCGTATCAGAAAGGCTCACGCTGCCACCTCGTCTGGCACTTCGGCATTAGAACTACAACGATTCAATGCTTATCTCTTTCTTAGCAGCAGATTATAATACAGTAAAACCTCGGTGATACGAATCTCGCGGGGTTACCAAAAATATTCGTATCATCCGAAATTCGTATCACCAGAAAACATAGAAAATTGGTATGCGACAAAAGAAAGTTTGCATACGTTTTCATTAAGTGTTTCTCAGGGCCGCAGCGACGTCATGAACAGCTCTGAATGATTGCCAGCAAAGTTTTTAGACGTCAAGGATCATGCCTGTACTCGTAAATATACGGTGCATGCGCGCGTGTGTAATTAATGAACCAGATGTGTTGTGCCCCGTGACTGCTAGTAGCCCCTTCCTAATCTTACTACGCTTTTCTGCATTACATCAGAGTACTGCGGAGAAAGTGACTTAAAAAGCGCTTTGCACAGGATAGACAGAGGCCAAAAATCTTCGCCGAGACCGTCCGCTTCGTGTCTTGAGGTCTACGTCCACCTTTAATAGGACTTCATGACGGACCCGCAGCCCAAGTTTCATAGAACGTGTGATGGCGTCGACATGGCTTGCATCGACGTGGCAGGCACGTGTTAAGACAGTACAAAGACGCTGCTGCCTCGAGCACAGGAGCACGCGTCAACGTGTCGGCAAAAAAAAAAAAAAAGCGCGACGTTTAACCTAATCTCTAATCGAAACACGAAGGCGCCTAAAGGTGTCCAAGATTCGCGCGCACTATCTCGGAGGCAACGACGCACCGTTAATGGTCGTGCAGCGCTAATGCCCACGCCCGCGCGTGACTGCCGCGTCTTCCGCGTCTTCCGCGACAGCGCGGGCAGCACCTGTTCCCACCTGTGCGCTAGCGTACGTTCGTATCAAACGTCGCGGCGTGCAAATCTGTTCGCAACAACCGTACTCCAATACAATGTAGGCGAATGGGCCTTGGCCGGGACCACAGAAAAATTCGTATCACCCCGAAATTCGTACGAGCCGTGATCGTATCAACGAGGTTTTACTGTAATGTGCATCTATTATGGCGCGACGCAGTCAACATACGTTATTATGGCACATTCTTGGGGAGTAATCAGTTTTGTAACAAGAAACATCGCTGGAACCAAGGTTTAGACAAGCTGACTTGTACAGAGGCAGAAACGCTTGCTCCAACAACATTTATTGTTCGACGACGCCTAATCACTTTAAGCGCCAATGATTCCCGGAATCATTCTTCTTTGGATATATGGATTCATAGGGGAGCAGTAGCATTTTCAGTTGAGGGGTAAATTGAATAGTCTGACGCTGCCAGACTGTGCCAGGGTTAATTTTTTAATATTATGATGATATAGCGATAATTGTTCTACAATGGCTCACCTTTTGAGTCTGTAAGCACGTCACATGGACCGTGACTGAAATCCAGAGGACCCAAAGCAACAACAGCCGCGTTTGGATTATCACGAATGGCCGTCAATGCGAACACAAACTGTGTAGACAAGAAAGAAATAAAGCAAGAAGCAAACGAACAAAATTAACTTTGTTTTGAATAATAGCCAGCTTCACAACCTTACGCTTACTTGTAAAAAAAAAACGTTCGTGGCAGCGCTCCATTAAAGGGACACTAAAGGCAAATATTAAGTCGGCGTTGATTGTTGAAATAACGGTCGAGAAACCTCGTAGTGCTACTTTTGTGCCAAGGAAGTGCCTATTTTGAAACAAAATCACGTTTTAGTGGTCCGCATCGCGTTAGCGCACTTCAAATCACGCGCCTGAAAGCGGTGTTTCTCACGTCACTGCTGCTGCGCCCAAGGTTGCCCGGCATTACTGCGCGGCGGCGTGCACTGGCGGCGTGCGCCATTCGGGCATCCGGCAACATCACATGCATGCGACATTTTGTTGAACTTTCTGTCAGAGCGCCTTTCACGAGCGCGCAAAACACACGCGGCAGTACGCGATACCGAAACTACCGCTGAGACGAGACCGCATGAGCGAAGCAGGGTGCCGGGCGAAGCGCAGTTCGGCGAAAACCGAACCTTTGAATCAGGCGCGCGGTTCCCCATGGCAACGCCAAAGAGGTTCTTTTTTCTATGAATGAAACAGAAACGAACAAGCAGCATTTTATTACGTCTTTTGATGCACGAAAGGTTCTCTTTTTATTGCAGCTAGTTTGATTACGAGTGATTAATTGTAGTCGAACTCTCTCACGTCATCGGAATTATTTAGAAAATGTGCCACTCATCGTGTAATACATTTAGCTTAATTTCTCTGTAAGTAGGGCATTGCTGTTGATAATATTCCCGTTTTACACGTTGTCATATATCGAGCTTTCACTCTGACATAAATTGTTATTTGACTTTAGTGTCCCTTTAAGAGTCAGAAAACCAGCATGCTAGAACAATATACTGCATATTCAGGTGAAGTCTGAAATACCGTTAGCAGTGTAACCGGGACTATAAAGACTGCATATTTAATCACTAGGTTCCAGTTTTCTTGAAACAAACATTAGTACTTTACTGGCCCGTCAACGAAAGACATGCGGAATGAGCGTGCATGCCTACATACAAGTACTTATCAGCCATGAGAGAACCAGGGCTTTATATAGATCAGACAAAGGCGTAAATAAAGCTATATTATAACTCTGTTAAGGCGCAAATTATCCCTGCATTATAACAGAAAATGTTCCCAACTTGTCCAAGTGTAGTAAAAGACACATCAATAAAAGAAAGAAAAGCGGGGGATATTTCAAAGCGTATTATATATTCAAAACAATTCAAATGTGTTGCTTTTACTTAGGAGGTTTTATATTTCACACAGTTCCTGCTACCAGGGGCAGCTGACTCTTTGGATTCTTGCTCGTTGGAAAGAGTTCCTGATTCCGAGTGCACAAAACTTCTTATTGTTTCTCAAACTGAAGAAGTCATATCGTACTTTCGATTGGCAATACTACGATGCGGTTTCACCTCACTCTCTGCTTAGAGTCTTGCTCATCTGTGAAAATGTCTCCTTGGGTATATTCTATGTTGCATAGTATTGGTATTTCGATTTTGTTTTACCTGTCGTATTATTATGCAATCCAGAATTACCCAGAATTTACTATAAACCTTTCACCCACAACGTCCACACATGTGGACGCAATTTGCTTTTGCCCGTTCTTCTGACTAATGGCGAAGAAACAGCAATATACACCGCACATATGATTAGTTAGACCATCTGCACGATCACTGTGCCTTTCCTTAACTTCGATGTGCTGCGTATCATTGCAGCCGACCACTTATGTGTGGGTACTACTCTCTTCGACGGCTTGGTCGACGTGCCGCGTTCCAAGACTAACGTCGAAACTATTATTTTTATTTCCTTGAAATGAAAACGAAAAACAAAACTGCGCCTGCATTATCAGCCTACGATTTCATTATTTTTATGTAAAATTGTAACATCTTCACTGCAGAAAATTTAAATATTTAATTCCGCACTAATTAGGCCTAATTACAAAAACTCGCCCAAAACAACATATTACTTCATTTTTTTTTCTTGAACTGTAACATCGAGTGCCCTCTAATTGCGTTGTGCAAATTTTACACATTTCCTTATATACAGTGAGTGATAATTTGCCAGAAGGGGATAAACATTACACGTTCAGTTATTTACTTGTCACTAATTCTATTCCGCGCGAACTCCTTTTTAAGTACTAGTGCATAAATTTTGTCCTTTTGTGAGCGCGGGGATCATCGAGTGGTTTTTACACCGTCCCAGCAAGATTGATTGAATCGAAAATTGGTAAACACCAGTAAAAAATATCAAGATATACGTTCCAGAGCTGCAAACTGCAATACTATATCAATCGTCCTTAATTGTAAACTTAAGGACTACCTATTTGGAATGGACGAATCAATGTACTCAGCAACTGGATAATAAGGCATATAGTCATGTCTATTCCTACATGTCATCAAAATTCTTTTTATTGCGATAGCAATTATATGGACAGTCTCGGCTGGAAAATGTCCGTCCCCGTCGCCGTCATTCACCGTATATGTATAAGTATGTATATATATGGAAAGGCCACAAAGAAAAATAATTAAGAAATTCTTTCCGACGCGCGGAATCGAACGGGCGACCTCTCGCTTTGCAGCCCGCCGCGTTAGACGTTAGGCCGCGACAGCACCGTCTCTCAGCCTGCTAACGGCGAGCTATTTATGTACTCCATGTAATTCAGCATGCTTTCTTAGTGGCCACATAGATGGCGCGACGTGCGCGCGTGTTGCGCGCTTTAAAGATCGTCGCCCCGCCCCTGCGAACGCCGTTGCTGTTCGCTCTACAGGGCGTCGTCGCTTTCGTGTGCTTATCTCAAGGAAAGAAGGGGCGGCCGGTGGGGTGCTTCACTTCGCTCGCTGCAGCGGCCGCGTTTGCGAAAGGAGCGCGCTGTTCAAACAGAAATAAGTAACAACTGTGACAATTAGTTCGCGCTCGTCTTGTGTGTACCTGTTCGTTTGTTTCGTGCGTCCTGCTTTATGTTTGAGCAGTGCGCTTCAAGTGTCGAGCCGTGACGCATTAGTTCGCGCTCGTCCTGTGTGCGTTCTTTTCGTGGGTCCTTTGGGCTCGAGCGATGCGCTGGCAATTTTGAGCTGCTTTCCGTTCTTCGCGTTACATTACAATTTATTGCTATCGCAATCATTGCTTCGCCGTTGCGGCGAAACTGTGACTTTTTTTACTGTAACCAACCGTTCCGTTGTGCTATTGGTTTTATAGATATTTTGTGCCTGTTCATTTACATATGTATATTTTTCAATTTTCTTTCATTTTGTTTTTGTTAATAATATTGGTTTTCTTAATTTTACGTGCCAAAACCAGGATATGATTAGGAGGCACGCCGGAGTGATGTACTCCATATTACTTTATACGACCCGGAATTCTTCAACATGCATAATAAAAACAGCACAAAACCCGAGACGCATGCCAACAGAAGCTAATGACAAGAACAAGCGCCGTTCTTGTCCTCGCCTTGCTGTGTGCCTAAGTCTCCGTTTTTCACTCTTTTTACAATGGAGTCATACCAACTGGCACATCTTACTACACTTCTTTTTCAACATGCATGTAATTACTTTCTACCTCGTTTTCTTGCATAATTCTCTACGCCGCCAATGTGCTTGTTTTGATGTTTCATCTCCTAAGCAATCTTCGTAGTATATCCCAAGTATATTCAGCTTCATTTTACTCCCTCTCTAACAATTTATGAAGGGCTCGGGCCAATATCTTTTCCTCTGTGGGCCCTTCCCGCATGAAACTGTTTCCCTAATGAATATTATATGAGAGAGGCTGAAGAGGCTCATCGTAGGATTGATGGTCTCTCTCAAGTCACTTAAACAAGCTACAAGTGCAACTTCAAGGAGTGAATGTACCTTGTTGCTTCCTTCGTCGAGGGACACAGTCCGGCGGACGTTGTACCATCGGTCGGCAGTCGTGCGGTCTTTGTGACTGAACAACTTGTCATCGTTCCACGGGGCGCCAACTGAATGGACCGCCTTCTTTAAGTACAACTCCAGCTCCACGCCATCGCCTCCGAACATGTAGTACCAGAAAGAAAAGCAGGACGCCTCGGTTTGTGGCCCCACCGCAGCAGAAGAGAGCAGTACGGAGTTGCCTTTCTTCGGCAGTGTCGATCCGGTGAGATGGATCATGCCGTCTGCGCAGAACACGAAACACAGGAAATGTAAGCATAACTGGTTTAGTGTGAACCACACAATATAGTAACTCGGAGACAAAACTCTCTAAGTATTTCTTGTAATTGCTTATAAAACACTGTAATCGGCGTTCTTCTAAACTGGGTTTTCTAGCAGCAGCTTCTCCAAGGTAGATGCGATCCTCGTCATAAGGCTCATTCACCTGAAACTAATGTCTGAAGGTGCTTGGTCTTTATTGCGTACAGTATGCTGCAGCGCAAGGGCTATCGGGAGCACTTGTACGCGACAGAAAAAAAAGCCCTGATTCCATCGTCGTTTCCAAACCAAATTTCGTCGCCCTGAAAAAAAAAGCATCGATTGTCGCAAGCCAATCACAATGCAGCATCACGAGAGAAATGAGGGGAAGGCTAGCAACAACCGACGCCTTTATCTTGGCGAATAAAAATTAATCACGAAATCCCCGGTGGGATCAGGGCAGCGTTGTGCAACGCGACGTGTCGCGATCTCGTCGCCGATCGGAAGTCTTCAGATCGGTGGCACATGAAATGAATCCACGCAGGACGGCTGCGAACTAACAACTGTCACAGCTCGACACTTGCAGCGCGCTGCTCGAACACAAAGAAGTAACAACTACGACAGTTGTTAGTTCGTGCTCGTCCTGTGTATACCTGTGAGCTCTTTTCGTGCGTCCTTTGTATTTGAGCAGCGCGCTGCAAGTGTCGATCTGTGACAGTTGTTAGTTCGCGCTGGTCCAGTGTGTGTTCTTTACGTGCGTCATTTGTTCTTGATCAGCGCGCTGCAAGTTTCGAGCTGCTTGCCGTTCTTCGTGTGACATTCCAATTTGTTGCTTATCGCATTCATTGCTTCGTCCTTGCGCCAAAACTTTCTATAGACGGATACTACATAAGAAGTCAGGAGAGGCCCCGCCCAGACAACCGAAGCGCGGCAGCCGTTCGCCTCCGCGACTAAAAAAAATCGGCAGATCCCGCGCACTGTGGGAATCGATGTAATGCCAAGCAGCCAGCAAAGAGCTGCATACATCGCCTTGTGTGTCTTTGAGTCAAATGAAATCATTCATGCCATGGCATCTAGTCCACCATATATCGCATGTTTGCCATGCACGCATGCATGCACAATCTAGTGTACACCATGCCAATGAAACGCATATTCTGGTATATAAATGCATGACCTGTCGTTTATGTTCATCACGCATTCGTGTCATGCCATACCAATTTTGGTATATATCACGTTAACAAAACGGCCGGAAGCGCACCATGACAGTGGCATGTAAATCATACCGTACATGACATGCATAACATGATTCGCATGTTAAGACCTCTCATTTATGTTCGTCATACAGTCACATCGCGCAATATCAATTTTGGTGTATATCAAAGGAACGAAATGGCCGCGAGTGCACCATGAGTAGAGCATGTAAATCATGCCATACATGACATGAATATTATGGTTTTTCATGTTACCACCTGTCACTAATGTTCATCATACAGTCTCATCGCGCAATACCAGTTTTGGTGTATATCAAGCTATCGAAACGGCCGCGAATGCACCATGAGCGTGGCATGTAAGTCATGACATACATAGCATGCATGTCATAGTTTTCATGTTATCACCTGTTATTCATGTTCTTCATACAGTCACATCGCGCAATACCAATTTTGGTGCATATCAATCTAGCGAAACGGCCACGAGTGCGCCATGAGCATGGCATGTAAATCATGTCGTACATTTCATGCATGTCATGATTACCATGTTACCACCTTTCATTTACGTTCATCATACAGTGGCGTCGCGCAATACCAATTTTGGTGTATACCAAGCTAGCAAAACGGCCGGGAATGCAGAATGAGCGCGGCATGTAAATCATGACATACATAACCTGCATGTCATGATTTCCATGTTACCACCTCTCATTTACGTTCGTCATGCAGTCGCGTCGCGCAATACCAATTTTGGTGTATGTCAAGCAAGCGAAACGGCACGAGTGCGTCATGAGCATGACATGTAAATCATGTCGTGCATATCATGCATGTCATGATTTTCATGTTACCACGTCTCAGTTACCTTCGTCATACAGTTGCTTCGCGCAATACCAATTTTGGTGTACATCGAGCTAGCGAAGCGGCCGCGAATGCATCATGAGCGTGGCAATTAAGTCATGACATACATGACATGCATGTCATGGTATTCATCTTACCAACTGTCATTCATGTTCTTCGTACAGTCACATCGCGCAATACCAATTTTGGTGTATATCAATCTACTGAAACTGCCGCTAGCGTATCATGAGCGTGGCATGTAAATCAGGTCGTACATGACTTGCATGTCATGATTTTCATGCTACCACGTCTCACTTACGTTCGTCATACTGTCGTGTCGCGTAACACTAATTTTGGTGTATATCACGCAAGCGAAACGGACGCGAATGCACCATGAGCGCGGCATGTAAATCATGACATACATGTCATGGATGTCATGGTTTTCATGCTACCACCTGTTATTCATGTTCTTCATAAAGTCATATCGCACAGTACCAATTTTGGTGTATATCAATCTAGCGAAACGGCCGCGAGTGCGCCATGAGCGTGGCATGTAAATCATGTCATACATGACATGCATATCATGATTTTCATGTTACCACGTGTCAGTTATGTTCGTCATACAGAAATGTCTCGTCATACCAGTTTTCGTATGTATCCCTTCATTTAAACGGCCGCGAGCGCCCCTTGACCATGTCATGTAAATCATGCTGAACATGACATGCGCGTCATGATTTGCATGTTAGGACCTGTCATTATGTTCGTCATGAACTCTTGTCACGCCGTACCAATTTTGGTATATATGAAATTAACGGAACGGCCGCAAGAGCCCAAAGGCCGTGGAATGTAAATCATGCTGTTCATGACATGCGTGTCATGATTTTCATTATATGACCTGTCATTTATGTTCTTGATAAGGCCATGTTATGACACAGCAATTTTGGTACACATCCGATTAACGGAACGCCCAGGGAGCCCAAAGGCCGTGGAATGTAAATCATGCTGTTCATGACAAGCGTGTCATGATTTTCATGATATGACCTGTCATTTATGTTCGTAATAAGGCCATGTTATGACACACCAATTTTGGCATCATCATCATCATCATCATCATCATCAGCCTGTCTACGCCCACTGCAGGGCAAAGGCCTCTCCCATGTTCCGCCAATCAACCCGGTCCTGTGCTTTCTGCTGCCACGTAATACCTGCAAACTTCTTAATCTCATATACCCACCTAATTTTCTGTCTCCCCCTCACGCGTTTGCCATCTCTTGGAATCCAGTCAGTTACCCTTAATGACCACCGGTTATCCTGCCGACGTGCTACGTGCCCGGCCCATATCCATTTCTTCTTCTTGATTTCAACTATGATGTCATTAACCCCCGTTTGTTCCCTGACCCACTCTGCTCTCTTCCTGTCTCTTAAAGGGCCCGTAAACAGGCTGCGACTTTTTTTTTACACCCGCCAAACAAGCTCGCTAATCCGTACAGTAGACCGCGGCGATCACGTTTTCCGAATATTACAGCGCTGCGCGCCGCGCAGACCCTTCATTTCGAAAAACAATTCCCGCGCTTCTTTCCTACGCCTGACCCATCCTCCTCGTACGCGCAGTGACGTCAACTCGGCGATCGCCGAGTTGACGTAGCACTGAGCTCGTCGATTGGTCTAAATCAGGTCTCAACAAACAATTGTCAAGTTAACGTCAGTTCCTCTTCCCACCCACCGCTACGAAACTGCGCCTTGTTTTTTGGCCCTGCGGTGATGCGGTTTCGGCCACGCAGTTGTCGCGCGTATATTCCTCGCACTGTATAGCACCTGCACGCACTTCGGCGAAGCATTGTTCAGTTGCCGGCTGCAAATCGAGCGGGGAGAGGGGAATCTCCGGTAGCTCGGACGGGTCGCGCTTGCTCGCGCGGCAAGCGGGGTTCTCCAGGCTTTTCTCTCGCGCCCCTTCGACGTCTCGGAAAGCAAGCACGCATTCCTGTTGCATTGTGAACTGTCACAAAGGTTTAAAAATAGTGAAGAGCCGAAAAGTGCCCTTCAAGTTACGGAGCACGTGCGACAATATAAACAATAAACAACCAGGAGCCACAGCAAGCGGAAGAGCATTGCGACTGATCGAGCTCGCCCATGACGTCAATTGTTGACGTCGTGTCACGTTGCCGAAGTGGGCGGAGTCACGACGACGGGCTACGCCTTTTCCTCCATGCGGCGGAGAAGGGTGGTGAGGCCGCGCGAAAATTTGAAACCAGCTGAAACGGATGTTCTAACCCCTGTAACTTCCTTATTATAGCACGTACTCGCAAAATTCTTGCGGCAGCATGTTCACATAGCAAAAGTGCGCATATTTCTTTTCATTACAATTTTTGGACATCGGGGTTGTTTACTGGCCCTTTAAGGTTACACCTATCATTTTCCTTTCCATCGCTCGCTGCGTCGTCCTGAATTTAAGTTGAACCCTCTTTGTAAGTCTCCAGGTTTCTGCTCCGTAGGTAAGTACCGGTAAGATGCAGCTGTTATATACCTTCCTCTTGAGGGATAGTGGTAGATTACCATTCATGATTTGATAATGCTTGCCGAATGAGCCCCAACCCATCCTTATTCTTCTAGTTATTTCACTCTCATGGTTCGGCTCCGCGGTTACTACCTCTCCTAAGTAGACGTACTACTTTACAACTTCCAGTGTGTCGCCACCTATCGCAAAGCGCTGTTCTCTACCAAGATTGTTCCACATTACTTTAGTTTTATGCATATTAATTTTCAGACCTACTCTTCTACTTTATATATCCGATTAACGAAACGGCCAGGAGAGCACAAAGTCGTAGGCGGCTAGATAGATAGATAGATAGATAGATAGATAGATAGATAGATAGATAGATAGATAGATAGATAGATAGATAGATAGATAGATAGATAGATAGATAGATAGATAGATAGATAGATAGATAGATAGATAGATAGATAGATAGATAGATAGATAGATAGATAGATAGATAGATAGATAGATAGATAGATAGATAGATAGATAGATAGATAGATACGCTCAAAGTCGCAGAAGTTCGCTAAGAAATGCTTCGCATTTAAAAATAGTCCCGCTCATGCACGCGCTGATGTTCTCCGAAGGCGGAACCACCGGCCGTCCCGCTCATGACGTCAGTCCGGAGTGCGCGCCCATTGGTGCAGGCTTGTGTTCATCCGCCTTTGCGGAGAAAATACCGCTGACTTCTAAAGTTGTATCCCACTATAGATAGACCGAAAGGCTTCACAAAGGGGAGAAACTTGCTACCTTGCCTATCATCACGAAAGATTGCGGAGAGCGTGCTATCTAATCACACTACAAATCGGACGTTAGTAAATTGGTTACGGAGGTGATGCTTATCGATGAGTCCCACCTTTATCTTTTGGCGACTGCAGAGGACCGAGTGAGGAGTTCGCAGGCGGTCCGAATGTCCACGCTGTTGCCCCTGCTTTGCCTTTAGAACTCCAGTGGCACAGGTTTCCTCTTTCGAATCCACAGCTTAGAAGCTCACCTGTTAGGAGGGTAAGTGGTGCAGCATGAAAATACCTTGCCTTGAAGGCGAGACAACCAACGCCCTGACTTCAACAAATGAATAACAGCACCGTGTAAGTCAAACAATATATTAAAAGAACACTAAATAGAAAGAGGACTTCAGGCGTGTTAGTAAACTTTTCCCACAATACCAAACGTACCCATATTGTCACGGGAAGAGCTAGGGGATGAAAAAAAAAAACAAAATAAAAGGCAGGGGTGATGCGCCTTCAGAAGTTCCCCTAGGAGTTCGTTTTGACGTCAAATTTTTGACAGTGTAATGCTTTATTGGTGAAAATGAAATAGCTTTTCTCTTATGAAGGAGCCAGAGACATGAAATGTCCACTTTCACTGACTATATTAAGTCACAATATCGTACTGCAAAAGAAAAAAAAAACAATGGAACACACTGAATTATATGATGTAACGCTGGTGTCCAGGTGCTGTGGCAATGGCTCGTAATTTAGAAATATATCTGGCCATTATATTCCTAATAGCTAATGGACCATGATTGCGAAATTAATATAGAATGGTAAATTAATTATTTACTGGTCTAAGGTAATCTTGTGTTTTCTTTAAATCTCGTTAAGAAAGCATACTTTTAATCTTCCGTTTACTTATGCCTTACAGCTTTTCTGCAGATACAGTATACGCTAAGACACCAAAGCTATTTAAAGCAAATATGTTGTGGTAATGTAATTTGTTTATCTTAAGGCCAAGTATGCTTATCTGATCTTTCATTTATCACACAATATTCGACATCACGGCAAAGTTGAAGTTGTTAAAATCTGCTTCACCTTCATATATTGCCACTTAGAGAGCATTCGTACAAAATATGTCACTTTAGCAAGTTGTAATTATTTCGATCGTTGTGCTTGTTTAAAGCAAATACCACACCTGAGAGCAGGTTCTGATGCATCAAAAACGGCCCTACAGGGCTATGTGCTATTACATAATGCTACAAAGCGTTCCGTATGGTGTCAAACTGAGCACAACATGTAGGACACGTTATTCAATAAAATGACATCGCGTACTGGATGCATAATACAATACAAAGGTCCGATACATCCACAAGAGATTTCTTGTTCATATTCACCAAGGATGGCATTTATATCCATTTAGATACAGGGCAGAAAGAAACGGAGAAAAAAGTACAGCTTCCCTTTGAAGACACGAGCGTGTCAATTCTTTCTCCTGTGCTATCGATACTGGGAATCAAGGACGTCTGGGCTGGATCGTATTCTAAATGTGTATAAATGTACGGGAAACAAAATCAAGCGTAAATATTCTAAATACTGTGGTGTATGATCATAAATATGCCAATGTATCCAATTCACACAAGATACTTTCGTCGCCTTGGCGGCTGCTACTCCGGATGTTGTAACGCATACTTCAAGGAACACACTTTAAATATTTATTTTATGCTAATTTATTCCTACATACAAAAACTTTATTGGAAGTGCCGTTAGTCCTCAGAAAACCCAGTCTTTTCCACGCCAGTTCCACAGGCCTTTCCCTTCTGGTGTTTCGCGGGGCTGTTAATTTTTTTTTTCTGGCACCTATCTTAGTGGTGAGGGAGAGATGTGGAAGGGGCTACTGCTTTAGTGAGAGTGTGTATCATTTGAGTATTGTGTGCAAAAAATTTATGAAATGTAACTGTAGATGAGTGATTTTTTCTGAGACATTCGGAGCACCTTCACGAGCAGATTTTCTGTTGTCTGTATTTTACAGCGAGAGCTGTATAAGATCCCATAAAAGCTGATTTTAGTGGCGTAGTTGTCCGCCGCAGCCCCCCGGATTGTAACAGCTACCGCCGCATAATGAGAAATAAAATAACCAGCATTCGAGTGGAATTTGAACCCAAGCACTCTGCCACGCCTTCGTAAAAGGACCCCATGCTAGCATCATATCGGGCTTGTAAGCACGTTAATATATGTAATATAGCGAGTTAAAAGAGGAAAATAACACCAGGCCCTACACATTGCGACATGCGTAACCAGTGGGTGGTTAAAAGCTTCCATATGTGTCCTAGTGTATCTATGTATGTAAATCGAATAAATAAATACCCATTACAAAGGCCTCAGCCATATTTATTCATCGCCATCAGCCACAGCATTAACAAGGTGCACGTAATGACCTACAGATGCGTAGCGGTTCCCTCGGTTCTCCGCAGAATGATGAATAATGGCACAGTGGGTATCTCCTGCTTCGCAGAAGTATGATGACTGATGGCGTAGTGGGTATACCATGCCAGTGCACTTGCAGTAGTCGCCCGAAGATAGTTTGCAACGGGCTCTAGAACTGCCGCTCCTCCACATTTCGCTATGACTGTGCTGACTCTTCCGCGCATGTCTGGCGTTTGACAGCGAAGCTGCATACCTCTCGTTGGTCGGAAAATTTCGTGGCGTAATGACAAAACTCCTATAACGAGTATGTGCCACAGAAATTCGGCAAATCCCACTACTCACCACACTGATTCACTAAAGGTTACCAATATACCTGTCGTTGGTAGGAAACTTTGGTGGTGTAGACAGAAGACGCGAGGTTAAAGGGCCCCTAAACCACCAACACACGCTCGCGTGCTGCTCTGCTAGCAGATGCGCGCGCTCCTTGCGTTTTCACATCAGACGCTGAGGAATGGCATTCGGAGAGGTGCACAGAGGAGCCAACGAACGTAGTGTAGCGAACGAAAGAGCGAAACGAGTAAACGCGTGTAACTATAGCGTTCGCTGCAGACTCGTGCACAATTACAACGCCACAACTAAACTTCGACCTCTGGGTGGTTTGGGGGCCCTTAACAATTGAAGACAAGTGGTATTTCTTTGCAATCAGGCTTACAGCATAACGCACAGTATTTCTTTCAATAAAGAAAACCACAAAACAAGCATTAAAACCACCTGATGGACGATAAGGCGCCTGTGAACAATGGGAACACCCTCCCACGCGTTCCCGGTAGCGATTAGGTTGCAGCTGCTTTGCACTTCTCACAAGAGCTTAGAATGACGTCAAACAGCGCTGCCTTCTACTCGCGTGTGTTTCCAGCTTTTCATATAAAAAAAGGGAGACCCGTCTAGCAAATCACTCGGGCATATTGCCATGGGTATACCACGAAAATAAAGACGTCAGAAGAACTGCTTGAATACAACGATCGACGAAAGGAACAAAGTGGGCTTGCTGAAAATAGTCGCGGAACCAATCACGGTCTACCACAGCGACCACAAAGCGATTATCACTACCATTACTTTACTCTAAAGAAATGGTATGCCCTGTTAATACTCTAAAGTAATAATAATACCCCTCGCCCCCCATCAGCATGTGTGATGTTTGATAGAGCTTCGCTGGACATTCGCGTTCGCAAGGTGCGATGGCGGCCATTCTTTTTAACACGAAAGTGTTTTATGCCGGGGTCCACCACGGCTCCACTGACGCATTTCCGTCACAGATATGACGTTGTAAAATATAAAGACTAACATATGGCAAAGAAAAAACTATAAGAAGAAGTTTTGTCACCGGGAGTCGAACTTACGACCTCTCGATCGCCAGCGCGCAGCGCGAAACAACTCCGCCACAGACGACATGTTCTATGCTATGCTAACGGCGAGCTATTTATGTACACCATTCGCCGGTGGCGGTACTCAGAGATCGGCGGTACAGCGTGTTTTTGTTATCACTAGCGAGATGGCGCGAAGGGCTCGAAGAGCGCGCTTTAAAAGTCGTCCCCCACGCGGATTAGCGCATGCCTCGACAGGGCGTGGTCGCTCGTGCGGGCGCTTATCTCGTGATCTCGGTGGTTTATACGTCTTGCGCTCTGCCTGCAAGTTTCCGTTGAGAGCACGAAGGTCACCTCGCCCACTGCAGCGGCCGCTTTTGCGGAAGGAGCGCGCTGCTCACATAGAAATAAGTTACAACTGTGACAGTTCGGGCTCATCCTGTGTATGTTTGTTCCCCGCGTCCTTTCTGCTTGAGCAGCGCATTGCAAGTTTCGAGCGGCTTGCCGTTCTTCACGCAACATTATAATTTGATGCTGTAGCATTCATTCCTTCGCGCTTGGGGCGAAAGAATGCACAACAAACGCTCAACTACGTCTGTGAAGACACGTTTCACTTTCGTGTTAAACCGATTCCTATGACAGAGGGATCAGCCATGTTTTTTTTTTTTTTTTACAGTTATCGCAACCCGATTATCGACCTGAAGATGTAAAGATGAGGAAAGCTTTCGGGAACTTATGTACTCTCAATGGAAAAGAAAACGTGCGCATGGTACTACTTCTACGTATTCCTGCGTTAGATACAAAAACATCACCTGCGTCTAAGTCTTCGGCTCCTTGAGGCAACATTTCGCATCGATCATTCTCGTAGATGCTGATGTCGTCCAGCGCTATGTATGCCGGCTCCGACGCCGGTCCAACAGCTCCGCGAAAGACGAGCTACGAAACATGCAAGAAGAAACGAAGTTTATCGGCTAGGCGCCGTTTGTGAAACTCAATAACCTCTGAACGAACCAAACTGCAACATTTATGTTGCGTGAAGCAGACCACGGTTACGATATGTTATGTGAGCAAATAGGAAAAAGCTTCAACCAAGCATTGTCTTTTTTTATTCTGCATTATCTCTTTCACATTTGCTTACAGTTCTAATTTAATACTACTGCAGACGTAGAGATATTGTGTCGAATACAAAATACACGCGTGGGAGAAACATACTTCATATGCGTCCAGCTTGATGGCAGAGCTCATCGTGGAGTAATGAAATGTTACAAAACATACAAGGAAAAGGTCGACATATAGGACAGTGCTCATAACAAGACGCCGAGTTTTTTCTGCATATTATGCGGACTTCAGTGCAAACTGCTTAGTGACAAGCTTACCACCGAAGGCTGCACTTTTTTACGTCACATAAGCGGACGACAGAAATCCAGATTAAAACACTGAATAGACCAACTCCCTGCAAGCGTGTTGCCGTCAACCTGTCTGCACACTGGCTAAATCTACCTGAAAGCAGTAAACACGATCACTAAGAGAAGATTTCAGGGTGAGATAAACTCAGCGTGTTTCCCACAAACAATAAGCGGCAATAACAATATGGGTGTCAAATGGTGCACTTTCGATCACGATTGATTCCAATTGGGAATGAGTTCCTTTATAGCGATTTCCTCACTTGCGCAAGGCATGGAACGCACCCTAATGCGACAGAGAAATTCGATCGAGGCTCAATCTAAAAGTACGCTTGTACCCAGCTTGATAATAAATCCTGGCCTCGATTTTACGTTAGTTACAACCATGCATATTACATGTAATGTATACAGCGCTATTTATTTATTTATTTATTTATTTATTTATTTATTTATTTATTTATTTATTTATTTTTATTTACTTGCTTAAGTTACTTTAAATGTTAATTAGCATATTGGAAAAGAGTGGTTTACACATATAATATAGAATGTTGTAAATAAAGCATCTTGAAAATAGCAATGATAAGAATTGCTGGTGCCCGAGACGGTGTGGTGATTCTATTCAGATGCTGTACAGGGAAGGAATGAATGGTAGAGAAGGCTTCCATGCGACTTGGCACCTGCATATTGACATCGTGGTCGATTCACGATGGTACGTAAAGAAGTGAGACAAGAAGGTCGTCTTTTGATTGTGGGTTAGTAAAGTAAACTTGAAACAAGGGAAACAGTCATTGTCTTCATTGAGAAGATAATAGGTTCAGGGAAAGCGCACGGAAATATGTGTTACATTCAGTTCAAATGTGGAAATAGTCAATGAGCAGATGGGATTACGCGTTGATCATTCATTACGCGTGCATTTGTTGGCCAACTAAACTGCTGCGCGGCCATCCTTACGCCTTTGTCTTGAGAACTTCGGTACTTAGGTATTTCTGTGTAGTACAAGATTGGTGCTGGGACAGCAGTAATCGTGATGACTTGCAGAAGGGTTAACTTGCAGAAATTTCCCAATGAATCTTGTTAACCTCGTACATGGCCTTTTGAGCGGCCAAGTCGTTACGTTCGTACTCTACATAACAGCATCACGTCGAAGCCCCTGCAGTGCATTGGACGTGTTATATGAGAAGAACGATGACATCTGAGAAGATCGATGTAATCTATGAAGAAGGCGGACAGTAATCTAGAAGAACGGTATAGTGGAGACTGTTGAGTTTTGTTGAAATGTAGAAGCCCGTGTTTTCAAAGCACCATATATATTTTGAAAGCAGTAAGTTAGATAGTAAGTCTGAGGGTAAGCATTGTTCAGCGTGACTTCCTAACGAGTAGCGGGAGATGAGAATGTAGGCACTGTACCCGGCTGTATGCTGGCGGAGCGAGTTGTCCCATCTGCCAAGTGCTTTTGTCAGAACCTTTCTGAGTCCACAGTAGCGAGGCCTGCCGTGACTTACCAGCTGCATCTACTGCCAGCACCTGGGAGAAACCAAAGTATAACAAAATGTTTCGATTCGCAACAGGGTTCTTGGTCAACTTCCTGGTTGGTAAGAATGACTGAACTCGTGTAGTACATACGGCTGCAAAGGACAAAAAAGGCTGCATACACCGTGTATTCCACAATAAAATGTAGTATTCATACAGAAGAAAATACTTTTTCAATGGCGCATATACTTAGTCCCGTTTAAAATCTCTCAAAAGGAAGCTTTCACAAGAATCGGTTGCCATAAAAAGTAATGCACAATTCTCTCTAAAACTAATAGCAGTGGATAGTCATTGGTTTCTATTCGTTCCATTCCATGGCGACGATGCTTGAAATGGCAAAGCGAACAGAATCCATTGCGAAAGAGTTTGCATTTGAGAAGCAAGTATGTGTGAGCACGGAGAGGCATTTTAATTGAGAAACCAACTGACTTTACTTACGATGAAGTTAATTGAAGTGACGCTACACGAGTGCTACAAAAACACGAAGCATGTTAATGACCCTTCCTATGGGAGCTTCCGCTGGCCGGATAGCAACCGCACTTGTTTCAAAACGTAAGTAGTTGTTGGAAGACTTCCTTCAACGAACAAGAATGCGGCAAAGAAACTTTTTGGTATTGTATTAGGGGAAAGTTCCCTTTTTAAGTAATAGAAGTATTGTGTCTTGCATAGAAAGTTGGCCTCAATTGTTCAGCTCCTCTACGTTCCATGGTGTGTGAAGCGAATGAATAATCGGTGAAAGAAACAGCGATTAATTATTATAGAACTAAGGTCTAATAAGCGCGACACTTTAAATACACGGCGTATCTTTCAACGCTTTCCAGAGCGTGCTTCAATGCAACAGATTGCGCAAACTTAGAAGCGCACTAATTCGAGAGAAGTGATGGTCTCGGTCCTTTGATAACATTTCCATAAGTGTAAGACCTTGTGTAGTCAGGTCGCGAAGTCTATGCACCATTTTGGTGACACGAAACTTATTTATTGGTCAACATCTGGTCGCCATGTTAAAATTACCGTTTCCCTTTCGAGGTTTTCAGGATAAATTTGCTATCACTGCATATATACAGGAATTAATATCATGATTAATAATGTTTGCACTTACAGTCATTTGAGCAAAGCACAAGTTAACATTGTATATCCAGGTATTACTAATGTGTTGCATTACTACACAACTGTATTATTATCTCCCTGTATCGTATTACTACTTTACTGTGGTACCTGATTTCCCTCTGTAATGCTCTCGGGCCTCTAGGGTGCCATAAAAATAAAAATAAATAAGGGGGAAGGTCGACACAAGGTGCCCTTGACGACACTGGCCGTGGTTTAACCAACAATAGCCAGCGTTAGCCACGCAGCCATAGCTAGTCATGGCAGTAAGCTAATAAATAGAATAGTTTAATTCGGACAGAAGTAATCGTTATCATCGCGGAAAGTGTCGCACCCTGTTAAGATAGTTGGCGGAAGAGTTTCAAGAAAGCATTGCATCCGAAACGAAATAAATCCAACTAAAC
Source organism: Rhipicephalus sanguineus (assembly GCF_013339695.2). Classification (NCBI taxonomy): domain Eukaryota; kingdom Metazoa; phylum Arthropoda; class Arachnida; order Ixodida; family Ixodidae; genus Rhipicephalus; species Rhipicephalus sanguineus. Next base: position 151,465,385 of record NC_051177.1, on the reverse strand, counting down.
AAAAGAAGGATGATGTAGCTTAGACACGATGCGTTAGATATGACCTGGTACAAACCAAATTTGTCGTTAGCGCTTTGATAGAGAGCACGCCCAATCTGATATCACTGGTGCTGCACGCTCACCTGCAGGGTTGTCTCTTTGTCTCCGTTGATATCGTACCAAAACTCGACGCACTGCGTTATCGACCTAGACGAAGAAATGACCTCGCCGATAAGGTCTGCTTTGTCTCCCGTGTTCCTCTCAAAGTTGCTAAGGAATAGGTATGACCCTGAAAGGAAATGAAAAGCTTCGCACTCAACCATTCCGCTTAAGTGCACAGTTTACATTAGGCATTATTGTTAGCGCAAAGTGTGAGCATAAGCGCGAATCTATAACAATTTGATGGCAGCATGAGAGGTGCTGTTGCGTCAATTAACACGGCGTATGGACGCACGCAAAGCAACAGTTTAATGTGTCTACGCTAACGCTCAAGAAAACTTAACTGCAGCAGTATAAAGGGAATTTTTGTCATCTATATAAGCCGCATCACCCTTGTTCAGTGTTTATTTGGTCGTCTATATATACCGCATCACAAATATGAAGCGAAACTGCATGTCATTACATTGTAACAGTACTGGTTTGCGATAAGCCGAACACAATAATACATGCAAGCGCTTGGCCATTGTGGGAATGTTGTAACTAATTCTCTTCGAAGTAGCAGTGAGAGCAGCAGAGCGGAAAGTAAACGGGAAAATTTCGTGCTTCAAAGGAAATGATCTAGATAACATGAAACGGTGGACCGTATTTTGCTTCTCGCATATACTTATAATTTTTTATGCATTTGACACTTAAGCTGCGAAAACTAAAATATACGCAAGGTATGCAGGCTGCGCTTCTGCTTAAGTGTTTATGGTGAAAGTTTAAGTTCAACATACGGTTCACTGAGCGCAAATGCGATTCGCCATCCTTGCCTCATCTTTTGTTGCAAAAACCCGAATGTTGCTACTGTTCAAATATTTGAATAAGCGGCGATTTTGGCACCTTTCTCTTGTTTTTTCGACGAATAAAAAATCGGGCGTTCTTGTGCACTGAGAACAGTTATACGCGGTTCAGTGTATTTTTATGAAACTGCCTATCCGAAGGCAGTCAGGCGAGACATATTACCTGTTCCATTGCCAAAGGTGTGATCGTGATTTGGCCTGAGGAGCGTTGTCTTGAAGTATTCACCTCCTAACATCCACGCGAGATCGTTGTTAGACGTGTTGTTATTTTTCCACGTGCACCAGCCATCTTCAAAGTCGCATTTTCTCTCATTTGGAGCTGGAATCGTCAGTAAAACATGCACTTTATAAAGCCGTCTACATCCCGCAAAAATTCTGGAACACCCCGGAGAAAACTTACGAGGCTCCAGCGATAGCACAAACATGCACGCTGCGACTTATTGAGCTGCGTGCGACCGACCTTATGACCGTGCTCGGAGTACATCATTGATTTACTGTTTTAGCGTGGAGTACCGCAATATGCAAACTATAAGCCATTGCATGTCACAGCAATATTAAGTATCGGTTAACTGTCCCACACCTACGAGCAAGGCACTGTTACACTGACAGTGGTGTTTCAATATTCGAGATACATACATCGCACACAATACGCCCACCTAGCAGAAGCTCTTATGATGACAGTAGTGATGCCAGGGGTCTGAAATTAGACCGCATACCGCGAAGTCGTGAAGGTTTGGTGACGCCTATGACAAGACGGTGAAGCTTCGTAACGATTGCGCAACTATTTGCGTGATAAAACAAATTGGCGTGCGGACACGCACACAAGAGAAGAGATCATAACGACACAAATGCCGACTAACAACTGAAAGAGCTTACTGCGACGGAAAAGACAGTAGACACTAAATCATATCTGCGCATGTGCAGGCATGCAGTGCTACCTGTCAAGCCGGCATAAGTGGAGGTCTGCGCGAGAGATAACTATTAAGGTATTTTATTCCTTCTTTAGGCAAGTTACTGAGTGACGGCTAGCTCACGCTTGCGATACCACTATACCATCGATATGCCAGGCCTCTACCATGAAACGCGTGTCTTCATATAATTGTTGGCGTCTTACCTCCCAAAACCACGAGATGATTGTGGGAGACGCCTTAGAACAAGGTTCTGACAATTTCGACTACTTGGGGATCTTTAACGTGCACCCAAATCGAAGCACACGGGCGTCTGACATTTCGTCTCCATCGAAATGCGGCCGCCGCGGCCGGCATTCTATCCGGCGACCTACGAGTGTGCAGTCGAACGCCTACGACTAGTAGACCGCGGCGGCTCCGTGCGCGTATCTGCGTTCTTGCGCCTATACAACACTGCACCTTCATCGAATTTTTGCTCGCATTTACACTCTTGACCCTGTAAAGATAGATTAGATCGTGAGCCTCCGGTTAACGACCTCTTATGCGGCATTAATATCTGATTATGACAACGTCTGCCCTATGTAAGGCGCTTTATATGCTACACCTACACAACAATCCTCTACGAAACGTATTTATGCTTCATCGACAGCTCCGCTCGGCGCAGGCCGCGTCGAGCGCAGCGGAGTGAAGCTTCGCTCCGCTCCGCTCGGTGCGTCTGTGAAGCTTCACGATTGTTTCGAACTATTCCGTTAAGATTACCGACGGCCGACGAATGTGATCGCCGCTATCAGTGTACAGCGTGTATTGCTTGCACTTTAACTTTTAGTTTCTGGGCGCTAGCTCTCCCTAATAAAGAGTTTTGCCTTGAACAGCCCGACAGCCATCTTCTTCACCGTCAAGGCCACGTGACAATATGACATGTAGAGAAAGGTAACAGATTAGAACTAGTAATTTTGGACGTTTACAACACTATTTCAAGCTGCGATGCCTATAGAAGTGTGTTGCAGTAATAATTACTCCTTGAACAGTGCATATTCACGCATGCAATTAAAAAATGACTACTCTTGCTCCATTAGCCTCAAAGATGACGTACTTTTTAGCGCCTATAATTTATAACTTACCCGTTGTTCCCACACAGTCATGTAGCTCGATGTCATCGATAGCGTAGGAGGCCTTTTGTTTGAGATTTTGAGAATCCGGGGTGTACGTGAACATCATCTGGGAGAGAAAAATTAGAACGGTTTTGTCGTGGATCCTGAATAATAAATTCAACGCATTTCTTAGCGAATCACAGGCAGTTTGACCGTTTCTGTCTGTCTAGCCGCCTACGTCTGGGTGCTCTCGTGGTCGTCTCCTTAACTTGGTACAGATCGCAAAATAACATAGGCGGACATGAGTGTGTGACGAATACGACTGGCAGGTCATGACATGAAAAAATTCGGCAAATCCCACATACCATGGGAATCGATGTCATGTGAAGCATACGGCGGGAAGGGGACAGCGGCGTAATATTGCTTATCGTAATCGAAGACTACCTCGGCGCAGGCCCGTAGCGAGAAAGGGGGGGGGTGGCTGGGCTCCCCACCGAAATTTTGGTAAAGTAGGTGTTTTTACCAAATATAAATAACGAAAATAGGTGTTTTTCTCAAATATAGTGAAGGTTTTCAGCAAGTGCCCTCCCCCCCCCCCCCCCCCCGAAAAAAATTCCTGGCTACGGGCCTGCATCGGCGTCTATGGCCCCTTGTGTCCTATGTATAGTTATGGCGTATGCTTGCGCGAGGGGAAACTGTGCTCTTGCACGAGATGTTTTCTGTAGCCTACATCGGGGTTGCGGTGGTTCGCACCACACGTACACGCATTTCAATTGTATTGAGGGGTGTGCTTTAGTGGTATACTTCGTGAATGCTTGCCATGGACGTCGGAAATTCAAGCCACATTCGCGTGAGGTTGCCGTGTTCGTCACGCTCAATGTACCGCAGGCTGGTCATGTTTCCATTAACGAGGCCGTCGCTAATGTCGATGTTGGCCGTGATCATGTATGGCTTGCCGATGCTTAGGCAAAATGAGGCCGCCAGGCCACCCATATCGCTTGCGTTCATTTTGGCCACCTTGGCGAGGACCTCCCTGTGTACCCGCTCATTGTAACCAGTTATGTTATCGCATGTGGTATGACATAAAACGTCGGCCGCAGCGTCGAGGCATGTGCGTTATAGCGGTCGACGTCCGCGTTGCTGTATTATAGACGTATGCCGTCAGGGCACTTAGCGGCGGCTTCTTCGCGTGTCACAGAGCGGCTCTATATCAATTTGACATCATCATCAGTCAGCACGAGGCCATCGCCCACCTTCTAAGAAGTCATTCTGGCGGACTACGTGGTCGAGTGGATGGTAGTCGAGCGTCTTCCAGGGGCGTTCTGCTTTCAGCTTTCTCACTTGCCTTGCGTTTCAATGTGTATGTTTGCTTTTGGTTTGGTTTGGTTTGCTTTGCTTTATTCAAGGCAAAATTGAACAAGATTGCCTTGGGGGACACGACTAAAGGCTAAGTAAATGCCTGACTTGGTCGTGCCACCCTGGCACGGGTACCATAGTGGAACAGAACTACCAGAAGTATGACTAAAAGCATAGAAATACATACTAATGCATGTTCTCTATCAAATAAATTAACAAGAGACTTCTTGACTAGGGTTTCGAGTTGCTCTACAAGACAAATTAGAGTATAACAAAAACAGGCAAAGGGACAATAATGAACAAGGTGTAACGAATACAAAACATCAATGAATTCAAATTTAAAAATCAAGAAAAGCATCACTTTGTTCTAATAGAAACTCGTTTGTTATTTTTTAAATGCTCTAGCTGAAGTTCCATCTTCCAGTAAATGTAGTATAGTTGGGTGTTTGTTTAATATGTCTGAAATTTGTGAAGCTAATCGTTGACCACCGTAGTTCGTTCATGATCTATATTTGTATATTAAGCTCTTTCTCAGCTCGTATGGTGTTTGTTTCACATAATATGTGTCCAAGAATAGTGATGTATTTAGTCTATACTGGTGTAATATCTCTAGACATAACTTATGTCTGTTTTACAGTTTTATAGGCAATACTTTGTACATTTTAAAATATGGTCGAGCGCTTTCGTAAAGGGGAGTGTTAGATATTGCACGTATAGCACGCTTTTGTAATATCAACAGAGAATTAAGGTTTGTGGCGGTCGTTGTTAGCCGCACCAAGGAGCAGTATGTTAGTCGTGAATGTACTAGAGCGTAGTAAATTTGTAGCTTTACATTTGTTGGGACGTAGTATCTCAGTCTATTTAAAATGCCGATTCTCCTGGAAAGATCTTTTTTTATCGCGTCAATGTGTAGAGACCAAGAAAGTTGTTCTTGGAATAGAACTCCTAGAAATTTTATTGTTTTTGTGCGCTGAATCTCGGTGCTCTGGAAGTAAATTGGAGTGCATGGTATATGAGTTACTCCTTTAGGCTTGAAAAACATGTACTTTGTTTTAGCGATATTCAGTTGAAGAAGTTATTTGCGTTTAACCATAAATTTAGCTTTTCCATCCAAACGTTAGCTTCTTTATATAGCTCACATACGTTTGAACCTGCGAAAAATACATTTGTGTCATCAGCGTACAATATTATTTTCTTGTGTCCCTCGATATATACGATATCATTAATGAATAGCAGGAATAGGACAGGTCCAAGAATCGATCCCTGGGGGACACCATGCTTAATGTGTTCAACTTGAGAGTGTGTATTATTTACAACGGTATTTGTTTTCTAGACGAAAGATAACTTTGTATTAGTTGAGCTGTGGTACCCCGAATGCCGTAATACGGAAGTTTTCGTAAAAGAAGATCGTATTGTATGCTGTCGAATGCCTTTCTAAAATCCAGAAATATTCCTAGTGTATAGATTTTGTTTTCAACGTTGTCTAGAATGTATTCTTTGATGCTGAGTAGAGCAGACTCAGCAGAAGCCCGTAATCCTCTTATATATTACTCGTTCAGCCATTTTCGCGAACACAGAGAGTACAGATATAGGTCTGTAATTGTTAAGCTCATCAAATGACCCACCTTTATAGATGGCAGTTAGTTTCGCAATTTCATTTGATCGGGAAAAACACCTGAAGATAGCATCAAATTATAAATATGCGTTTGTGGTGTAGCGATAATGTGACTTATAGCCTTTAAAGGCTTTGGCGTAATGTCATCTGGGCCGCAAGCACAGTTATCCTTTAATGACGAGATTAGCTTTACCACTTCGTGTTGATCAGTAGGAAAAAGGAATACACTAGACGGGTGATTTGACACTATATAGTTCTCGCAAAACGTTTCCGTGCGGAATGTGTTGATTGAGACTGTGAATCGCCTGTGGCGCATACCCGCATAACAAGCACTGTGGTATGCGGGTATGTGCCACATGTGACTGAGGGAAAAGATTTCATGACGTACTCGACAAGCATTTAGCGTTATTGATGTCATGACCAGTAAATCGTGCTCATCATACACTGATCCCCTGCTATGCCAATTTTGGTGTACTTCAAATTACGGAGACGGCCAAAGCGCCCAGACGTAGGCGGATAGATAGATAGATAGATAGATAGATAGATAGATAGATAGATAGATAGATAGATAGATAGATAGATAGATAGATAGATAGATAGATAGATAGATAGATAGATAGATAGATAGATAGATAGATAGATAGATAGATAGATAGATAGATACGTCCAAAATACCTGAGGTTTGCTAAGAAATGCTTCGCATTGAATAACGCGAGTTCCCTGTCGTTTACGTCATGAAACACTTTCCATGTGTCACGAGTGGCACATACCCGAATACCGCGGCTCGTGGTATGTGGGTATTCATAGTTGATCCATAGTTCATATCAGCTCAGACTGAATATCTTAGCACGATATTGGGAAGGGGCACGTGTCGCTGAATATTGCCACGTGCGTTTCTTAATTATCACTTTTGCTGTATTCGGTTTTCGCCTACAAAGACTGTCAGCAACGCTCAGCGCAAACCGCGCCTCATTGTTCGAGAAGCTTCCCGATTATTGTAGATCGTTTTGTTAAGATTGCGCGGAAGACACGAACACTGGAGCTTATTCTAGAGTTTAAGCGGCAACCAGCGATAACGCTTGAATATTCGATGCCACATGTATAAATACCGACGCGCTTCACCGCTTGTAAGTTTTTCGACGGCCGACGCCAAGTCCGCCCCTATCAGTGTACAGCGTGTATTGCTGTAGTTTGAGTTTTCATCTCCTGGCCACAAGTTCGGCCAAATAAAGAGTTTCATCTTGACCACGGCAGCTGTTGTCTTCGTCCACGTCACGACCCCGTGACAATATGCAGTGCCGGCGTCGGCGGCACTGCATATTGGTTTCCATCGGGTCAGAAATCCCGATGGAAACCAAGAATAATCACTGCTCGAGCCGGAATCGAACACAGGCATACCGTAGGGCAGCAACTATTATATGACAGAGCTTGGCCAGTTATTCAAACTGCTTCGGAAAAACAACCTATGCAGGTTGTGTCTAGTCGGGACAACGCCCATTGCTGTTGCCCTGTTGGCTGTCCGCTTGTAAGAGTGTAATAAACGTTGCCTATGCGCACCTATGACAGCGCAAGTCCAGCCTTGCTGGAATACGCGGAGAACCACTACTTATGATATGCACATCATCGCAGCCTAGCGTGCCCTTCGTTGCGATAAAACTGGCGTCTCTGCTCTAATGTGAGAGCCGGTATAACGTTAGACCTTTTACACGCCATTGTAGTAGTCGTGCCTGCGAGACCGCAATACGCGCGCAACTACTCACTTTAAACAAGGACGTCTCTCCAACACGTAACGCTTGGGTCAAAACGAAAAATACGTCTTAGTCTGCTTCTAGTTCACTGCTTCGCATGAAAGTGATTCCCACAATCCTTGAGACCTGTTGGATTTTTATAATAGGCGATTTCTTCACGGGCACAAACAGATGTGTTGGGCGCAGCGCCTCTTTGCGCAGAAATGGAGACATCGTCAATGTTAATAATAATATCTGGGGTTTAACGTCCCAAAACCACACTATGATTATGAGAGACGCCCTAGTGGAGGGCTCCGGAAATTTCGACCACCTGGGGTTCTTTAACGTGCACCTAAATCTAAGTACACGGGCCTCAAGCATTTTCGCCTCCACCGAAGATGCAGCCGCCGCGGCCGGGATTCAATCCCGCGACCTTCGGGTCAGCAGTCGAGCGCCATAACCACTAGACCACCGTGGCGGGGACACACCGTCAATGTTAAAAAACACTTCATAACAGATCGTTCATTCCAATGCCTTTTCGGCCGGTCAACACAACAGTAAACTTACTGTAAATTGTTTCGTTTGCTTAAATGCCACGTGCACTGCGGTCCAAGCGCCCCTGACTAACCCTTTGGTCGATCGCTCCCAAATAGTTTGTAGCTTCCAAGTTCCTGAAAAATACCAAACAAAACAACTCTTGCAAATGTCAGTTCAAAGAAAATGCTTCCTAATAAGTGCTATTGCAGTTTTCAGGCCAAATGCGTGGCCTTGTATACATGCAGTGTGTTTTTTTAGACAAAACAGTTCTTTTAATAAAAATTTTATGAGAGTCAGGCCCAATTCGCCTTCGCAAACGAACTCTACACCGAGGCGGAAAAACTTTGCTGCACCGAAAGTAACATTCAAATGAGTAATTACCAAATATTTGTTAATTAAACTATTAATTATGAACTCGAGAGCTGTTGTTTATGTGGCACAGTTGTAGGGGGCGACATTTTATGTCATGCCAATTTTTTTAATCGCAAAAAAAAGAAACGTACGTAACTTGTGATAATATTCACCGAAATGCAAGGCCCCGATCGAGAAGATACCGAAACTGAGTGCACCGGGTGCTCAGCAAACCCGTCAGCCCTGTTACGTCAGGCCTGAAGCTCACGTGACGAAAGCCGTTTCAAATGCCCAATTGGACCGCTCGTCTTTGCATTTGGTGTGTAGTGCTTATCCGTTCCTTCGTAAAGCTAGACGTGCAAAGAACTCGTTATGTTGTCTTTGAGAAGCAGCGCTGCAGTGACTGCTGCCTAGTATTAAGCCGTACAGTGAAAACAAAAGGGGAAATAGCGGTTTTATTGGGCACAGCACGAAAGACAAAGCACTACACACCAAACGCGAAGCGGTCCATTGGGGTATTCGGGACGACTTGCCTTGTTTCCTGACCACATTCTGCAGCGATGCGCCTTTTTTTCAAAAATCGTCACGTGAACTTCCGGTCTGACGTATAACCCTTTCAGGCGCGAATTATAATGCACTCTCTGCAAATGTCTCAAATTCGCACAACGTAATTCTAAGGCACTCAATATTACATTCCAAGAAAGAAAATAAAGTAATATGCTGTTGTTTGCGAGTTTTGCTAATTAATCCTAATTAGGGGATAATTGAATATTTAATTACTCAGCAGTCAGTCATGTTCCATTTTTATGTAAGAATAAGGAAATTGTTGGCTTAAAATGCATGCGCAATTCGTTTTTGGTTGCGTTCATTTCGTGCGGAGAAAAATAATACTTATGACGTTGGTCCTGGAATGCGGCACGTCGAACAACCCGTCTAACATCGTAGTGCCTTCACCAAAGTGATCGGTTATGGTCATACTTAGCACATTGAGGTTAAGTCAAGGCATGTTGACCATGCAGAAGGTTCAATTGATGCTATGCGCAATGTATCTTGCCCTTTCTTTCCGGCTAGTCCAAAAAACTGGCGAAAACAAGTTGCGTCCACATATGTGGACGTTGCGCCTGAAGGGGATAAGGGCTGACGGCGCTCAGTTTCGGTTTCGCCTAGATCGGGGCCTTGAATTTGCTTATTGTTACATCAAATTACGTGCGTTTCTTGTGACCTTTTTACAAAAAAAAATGGGCACACCCTAAAGTTTCAGGCCCTACAACTCTTCCATATAAACAACGGCTCTCGAGATAATTAGGCAGGTTAATTAACGAATACTTGTTAATTATTCATTTGTACGTAACTTCAGGGGCGTCTAAAGTTTTTCCGCCTCGGGTTAGAGTTCGTTTGCGAAGACCACAGGGGACCGACTGCCATAGCATTTTATACAAGATCTGGTCTGTCTTATAAAAAAAACACCCTGTATAACACCTCATAGAAGCCTGATAGAAGGACTAATAGAAGGGCTGATATGTTTCGTTAAAATCTGTTAAATTGCTTAGACAAGTTCCCACGCTGAAAAAACAAAACTATTCTTTTCCTCTGAGAAAAATATAGAAAACAGCCTGTTTGGGTTTACGTAAATCATATTTGTGAAATACTGCTTGGTACTGCTTTGGTATTCGGTAGGTATCAACATCAGCGCATTTTACGTTTCTTTGAGAAAAAAAAAGTGAAACTTGCAGTACAAAATATATTCCGCCTTTACGATTTGCTGTGTTATAAAGTATACTTGCGTTAATTCAAAATCGGCACGCAAGGTGCCACGGACTGTTTCTTTGACGGATTTTATTTATTTTTTTGAATTCCCAATGTTCCGCATGTGAGGTTTTTTGAAGATGTAGTGCGTATGTTCTACTTTTTTTTCCTATGAAGCTTCTGATGACAGAGTTAACAGACGTAGCTGAAACGCTCGCTAAAATTTATCCTAGAGTTTTTAAAGTGTAAGCAATTCTTTTTCTATACTGCCTGAAATGATTGTCGGCTTGTACAAGTGCACGGCGTGCTAATTTTCCAAATCGGCTTTGATTCATGCGCAGAGCTCTAAAGAAGACACTAGAGAAAGCACACAAACAAGCATGGCGCCCTTTTCGCGTAAGTCCTGTGTCTGTCGTCTTCAGTTCAGCGTAGCTTTAAGTCCGTATGAGAAGCTGGGCTATTATTCGATATTAACACTAAACAAAGCTTGTAGTTACAGAGACATTATAATATACTTTTGGCAGCATATACACAGGGTGCCCCAGCCATCTCTAGCCAGAGTTTAAAAATATACTGAAGCACTCTATGACGACGCGACCAAATCCATGTTGCTGACTAGTGCCTGGAATACGTCCCACCATTTGTTTTTTTCTTAATTGCCTAATTAGGCATGTTTAATTAACTAACTTTTGAAACAACGGAGCTGGGCAAAAAATTACAATGAGAAAGCAGTACATCAGTTAGAAAAACGTCCAAATTAGACAGTTTCTAGCTTTCAATGTAATAAATGTTAGCGTTTTTCTGCTTACTACAGATGCTTGCAAAGTGCAAAAAATACCCTGTGAATTGCCCGCTTGCGCTCCTATGCTGCCGTGGTTGCAGTGCTCCCTAACGTTCTGCGCACAAACGATATGTTTCAAACGCGTACACACGCGTTTACGCGTACAAACGATATTCTAAGGTTCCGCGTACAAACGAACGCTTGACACACCGCGAGGTGACGACATTCGCCCAAGCCTCGGCCTCGCTCATGACATCCATTCATATTAAAAATAGCTCTGCGAAGCTCGCCTTCCTTGCCTGGCTGTAACACCACGTTCCCCGCTTGCGCTCGCCCCTGGAGAAAGCGCAGCCGGGCTAGAGGGGAGACACGGCGCGCGTTGCGCTTCCGTTTAGCCCGGCCGTGGTATGATTTTATTTGTTAACTCTTTAACATGCCGCGGGAAGGCGACCTTAGCCCAAGTTCTGCCTCCAATCAGCGACGCTCTTCTGGCTGTCGCATTGCTTTCTCTGATATCGCGTTCTCATCGTTAAAGGGCCAGTAACCGACCAGTAACCCCTCCCCCCCCCCCCAAACAAGCCCGCCAATTCGTACAGCAGACCACGGCGATCACATATTTCGAATATTACAGCGCTGCGTGCCGCGCGGACCCTCCATTTCGAAAAACGATTCCCGCGCCTCTTTCCTTCGCCTAACCAATCCCCCTCGTACGCGCAGTGACGCAAACTTGCCCATCGGCAACTTGACGTACCACTGAGCTCGTCGATTGGTCTAAACCAGTTCTCAGCAAGATAACGTCACTTCCTCTTCCCACGCACCGCTACGAAACTGCGCCTTGTTTCTTCGCCCTGCGGTGATGCGGTTTCAGCTACGCAGTTGTCGGGTTGTTCCTCGCACTGCATAGCATCTGCACGCACTTCGCCTTCGACATGAGCAACACGTGGAGGAAGCGTTGTCGGGTGCAAATCGAGCGGAGAGAGGTACCTCGGACGGGTCGCGCTTGCTTGGCGCGGCAAGCGGGATTCTCCACGCTTTTCTCTCGCACCCCTTCCTCGTCTTGTAAAGCAAGCACGCATTCCTGCTGCATTGTGAACTGTCACAAAAGTTTAAAAATAGTGAAGAGCCGAAAACTGCCCGTCAAGTTAGGAGCACGTGCGAAAATGTAAACTATAAACAACCAGAAGCCGCTGCAAGCGGAAGTGCATGGCGACTGATCGAGCTCGCCGATGACGTCAATTGCTAACGTCGTGTCACGTTGCCGAAGTGGGCAGACTCACGACGACGGGCTTAAAATAGGGGCTTTAGACGGGCTACGCCTTTCGCTCCCTCTGGCGGAGAAGAGTGGCGAGGCCGCGCGAAAATTTGAAACCGGCTGAAACGGATGTTCTAACCCCTGTAACTTCATTATTACAGCACGTACTCGCAAAATTCTTGCGGCAGCATGTTCACATAGCAAAAGTGCGCATATTTATCTTCATTACAATTTTTGGACTTCGGGGTTGTTTACTGGCTCTTTAACTACCATATACAGCTACCACAAAGGTTTAATCGTTGATCATGGACGTTAGTCGTCGGAATGCAGATGTGCCACCAGAGTCAACGTGGGTGCACCCACCTACAACGGTGCTATAGCTGCTAAACACCAATACACATGGTGCAAGCTCTTTTATAGCAACGTACACTAAACATTCAGCTACTTCTGTAACGACACGTTTTACTTTCGTGTAATACCGATTACAATGACGGAGAGATCAACCATTTCTTTTTGTATTTCGCGAGCATCTGTAGCAAGCAGAGACACTAATATTTTAGATGAAATTTACAAACTGTCTAACGATACGTTTTGCAAACTGATCTACAATTTTCTGATTGGGATTTTTCGCCTAGCTTTGTTGCATCGATAATTGGTTAATTACACACACCTAATTAGGCAATGAAGAAGAACACAAAAAACAGTGTTACGTTCTCCAGCAATATTCGGCAACCTGTATTGGGTCGCATTGTCATAGATTGCACCGGCATATTTTTAAACCGTGGCCTCAGGCTGAACTTATGGCTCCGCGTATACTTGCCTGTCTTGCGTTTCCCGTCCTTCTTTTGTCCTCATCGTCACCCCTAATATTTCATTTATTGTGGTAGCAGCCGTGCGAACATAAAATGCACATTCTTTGCCACTCACATTATTAAAGCATGTTTTCGTCTCCCATACACAGTTCAAGCTTGATGACATGTAAGTGTGACCCATGCGACGTTTGCTATAAAAGCTAAAATGTGCGTACAAAGCTGAGCCGACAATGATTGTCGCCTGATGTGAGCCCTTTTTCCCTCGAGCTTTTTTTTGTAATTTAAGTGGGTAGGCGTGCGCTAGAGGAGCGGGGGAGTGAGATGATGATCGCGCTGTACCCTAATGAACCGAGAAACTACAAGAGCAGGCTTGGGGGCGCGGAAAGCTGTGTTCTCTTCAACAATGCGCTCCATTCTCAGCATGTCACGCTGTGAAATTGTGTAACGCATGTCATGCATGATGAATAAAGAAAAAGGCGCTCTGAAGTGGATCTCTAGTGAGATGTATTTATATATATTTTCTTCTAAACTTGTCTATGACCGCCCACATCGAGTGACAGTGTACTTAACAGACAAAAAAAGATGGCTGAACCCTCTGTCATAGGAATCAGTATAACACGTGTCGTCACAGAAGTAGTTGATTGTTTATAGTGTATTGGTACATGAGAGCTTGTAGTGGCACATCTCTGTAATGAGATATAAGGCCCATGATTCAACCCTTACGGTAGCTGAAATTTTGAAGATATACCTGGACACCGCATATGGTGAACCCCCCCCCCCTCCTCCCCAAATTTGGGATCAACAAGCACATAGTAAACACTGCTGCTTGTCAAAGCGTCATGAAACGCGAAGAGAAACGCGACGAGCATCGTGTCTTCCCTCTAGCCAGGCCAAAAATTCTCGCAGGGCGACCGGGGAGCGCGGTGCGACAACCAGGCGAGCGTCGGAGAGCTATTTTTCGATATGGATCGGTGCTATAGGCGAGGCTTAGGCTAAAGCCGCCACCTAGCGGTGTGTTAAAGTGTTGAACAAGTCACACTTCTCCTATTGGAAACGCGCCAAATCGGACGGTCAAGCAATGGCGCGTTGCCGGAGCTAATTGCAGTGCCAACGAAGTTTTTTTTTTTCCGAGCCTGATGGCACACATGTCACCGCCCCGTTATAAGTGGGACGTTCTTAGCATCGATCCATCCAACCAAGAGCATTGTGAGAGGAAAGTGTGAGAGACAAAAGGCGTGTTCATGTAGCCTCCGTTATATGTTCGGCGGTAGCTCAGTAGGGCAAACGTCCGCCAGCCATCATCGCAGACCGAGAGGTTATGGGTTCGACCCCCGTCAACGGAACTTACAGGTTTTGTTTGTCATCAGGCTGATGGAGTTAATATTGCTGACGTATTTCCGTGACGTAAATACGTCAGGAAAGTCTTGGTGGACCCCGGCATAAAACACTTTCGTGTTAAAAATTTACATTTCAAGCACAGCTTAAAAAACAGAAAAATCACGTTATGTTTCTAAACAAATTTCGTACGCTCCTTTACATTACGGTCTCAATCAGGAAAGAAGGAAATACATAACGCAGGGACTAACCTGCACGCACCACAATAGCAACACAAAAGCAAACAAAATCATTATCGCAACCTGCTTTACGGAGTCACTGGAAAACTTCGCATGAATTTTTGTATAGTCGTTCGAAATCGTGTATGAATTTGCGTCAGTTCAAAAATATTTAATGGTCAAACATTTAAAATAATCAAGAAAGCAATAAAGTGGGGAAAGAAAGGCTTGGGTATATGGTGGGGTACCTGTTGCGGATACGGTAGTCAGCAAATTTCCTCTTGCTTTATCACTTCCTGACATGTAGTAATGAAATTGAAGACACTGCACATTTTCCCTGCCTGGTAGTGTTGGTGAAGTGAAAGATTCTTGCAAACGGTTGCCATCTGCTTCTAGGTAGGCCATGCCACCTGCCGGAAAGAATATATTGGTAGCTGTGCGCTGAAATATTGTTTTCAATGAAATGAATGTCTACAAAAACGTAAATGGGATCACTGTCGCATACGAATTCCAATGACCTCCAGAACATGTCAACTAGTGCATCGTTCGCTAGCATTCGCTGACTTATACAATGAACTTGCTGCGGCAAAAACGCTGGCGGCAGAAGTTCTGGAATTATGTGTTCGGGGATTATAAACAGCCAAAAAGGCCGAAACAATTCGAGGAGGTTGCATAAACAGTGAGCCTCACATGTTTTGCCAGGCTTCCTCATTGCACTGCAAATGTTTTATTTTATTGTGTGTGTGTGTAAAATGGGATCTACATAAACGCTAAGAAATTACCATTGGTCATCTTTTCGTGAATTTTATATACCTTTTCTGCTGACAGCTCTTCCAAATTTTTACGGTATTCATTTTGTGGACTACCTTACAGAATCGGCTGAAATATTGACGTGCGTGCCAACAGCATAGTTGAATCCCTTCATCAGATCAGTGGAAGGGGCGGGCAATAACTGTCCGAGAAATCAACATGCGTAATGAACTACTGAACAAAAGTGCACTAATTAAGTTTGTACACAACAATGCACGGCTCATACTTTAACGAAAAAATTATGCCCGCTTGTTCGCAAGCCACATCCCCTTCGAACGCTCTATCTGGATGCCATCTTTTTCAAAGCATTTATTTACAATCTCTCTGGCAAAGTATATTGGCACTAGATTAATTTGCACGTTTATTACGCACACTGGCGTTTTCTGTGGAAAAGATAAATGGGACATCAGTGCATTTCTTAGGGAGTTTGATGCCATGTCTCTAGAAACTGTTGCCATTCTCGGCGTTCGCGCCAAACTGGATTGCCTTGCAAGTTCTCCGGCTCTAATTTAAAGTCTTGCATTACGCACCACAGTATAATTTATTTAGCAACAATGAATCAAGGAAGCCAAAGGTCAAGAAAGGCAAGGGGACATTGGTACTTGTACCAATGCCCGTCTGCCTTCCTTGAGTTCATTGCCTGTCGGCAGGGAGTGTTAGCCAGCTGATGCTCCTCGCCGCCATGGCTGCTGGTGGCGCTGACTAAAATTTTAAGATTACAGGCTTAGAAATACATAATAAAGTGGACGGGCGAACGACCGCCTCAATAGCCCAATAGGTAGAGCTCGGACGCGTTATCCGAAGGTTCTAGGTTCGGTCCCTACCGGCGGCAAATTGCTTTTTCACCAATTTTAATCTATTTACAGTTGTGTTATAATTACTACACTACAGTTAAAGAGTACTAATACAAATGTCCCCTATGCCTTCATTGTCTGTTGGCATCATTAGCTTGTGTTAACAAAGAAAACGGGCCCTCGCTTTCATTTCCCTTCTTTCGTATATTTGGCGAAATGTTAAGCACTGAGCTATTAATCAATTATTGATTAGTTATATTGATGTAATGTCAATCTCTTCGGGAAATTCATGTGATGCGATAGAACTGCGTGATTTAAGCAGTAACTGTTCCATTCAAAAGTCCGGATGCGTTGTGTTAATTCATAATCAAAATTGCCAAATCACACTTTCCTGCAATGGGAAATCAAATGTTATTTCGAACATGCTTCTAGTCAAAGGTACCTCAATATGGCTTGCACTGTACGTCGTACAACGATTTCACATAATCTACTGTTACATGCTGTGCTGCCTATTGGTACGGCTGGCTAATACTGGCACACTATGCTAAACATTGGGCTTTGCAATAGACGTCAGACTCTGGAGTTTCCAAGATGTGTGGCGCCACCTGTCGGAGAAGTATTGAGTAGTGCATAGACCGACTCTCTCGCATAGTTTGCTATGGGACCAGGTGCAACTAGCGAGTGCGAAACAACGATTGAGCTTAATATCGCGTGTGTTTGCGCATTTAGCACTCAGAACTAGAGCTGTGAATTGCTCTCCGCTAGTCGGACGCGCCACCGAACCGTCGTGAAGTGCTGCCTGGATAATTCACCTGAACGACGGCGAAAACAGCAGCAGACGAGAGCCCTGCACACGCTACGAAGAAACTCCGCAAAAGACGCACTGTTGCGTTGTGAATTGCCACGGACGTAAAAGACTGAATAACAACGTTCAGTTTTACCGATTTCCATAGTTGTCGTACGAAGAAGAAAGGCGAGAGCGCTGGATACGGGCCGTTGCGAGCGTGTTCGGTAAGCGAAGTACCCGCGTTCTCCACAGCCGGTGGCATGAATGTGTGGCTCTGCTGTTGTTTTGCGTAGCCCTGATGCAAAACAGTGGTAACCTTGACTATGAAGCTCAGCAGAGGCTCTGACCGCGGTGCTTGTCGTGTAACACGAAGTGAGCAGCTAGAGGCAGACTGGAGACGCGTACGATACGCACACCGCGACGAGTTGGTCGTCACAACACAGCATCGCGGACGTATGTACGTTTTGAAGGCTCAGAGTTCTGGTTCTGACTAGATAACACCACTTGCGTCATACAAGTAAATCGCAGAATGTTGGTCGTGACCCCCTTCAGGCTTGTTTCGCCCGTGTTCTCCGCGGTTGCCGTAGCTATCTCGGAGGCCACGGTTTTGCGTTTGGTTGTACCCCGCGAAAGTGGACACGCACGTATCCCCATTTGCAGTACATACAAACGGAAGGCGACCATCAAGAGACCATTTGAGGATGCGTAATAAAACACTCCAATGCACAGGAAGCGAGATGAATTAAGGGAGAATGCAACTGAAAAGGCGAAAATCGCCGGAGCCATTCGCCCCTGATGAACCGAGTTTTGTACCACTGATCGTAAGATGCATAGCTAAGTAAATTGATCGTGTATGTAGGTACTTTATCGCTGTGGCATACGTATATACCCGATTTTAACGCATTTAGGCTCTAGAGAACGGATGTCGGAGGGCTTGCCTCGAACTCGGTGTCGAAATCAGCGCGCTTGTACTTGCGAGTTGCAGCGCGCGGGAATAACTAAAACTTATTTTGCATTGTACTCCCAGTTCGCTTTGATCAGCTTCCTTTGTTTCTGAAGCGTGGATTGGCGGAAGAAGCTTTCCAGGTCCTTGATTTTCAGGAAACCGCGCCTCGACACCAACGAAAGAGGATGGTTATATTGCGGCCTATGCACATTCGCTTGCGGGCGGCTCTCTTTGCACTACCCAGTTAGGGCCAGGGCTACGATGAGGGCGCTGGTGGCGGTGTTTTTCGCAGCGCCGCCTGGGCAGAGTCTGACGTCTATTGCGCGTCTAGTTCATATTCATTCTTTGTAAACAAGCGCTCGTGTTACTCTTAAAAGGCTTCATATATGTACTTTTTCACTTTGCGAAGTGCACTGTAGGAATATGTCGTTGTGAATATTTAAAGGAGTACTGACATGAATTTTAAAATTTTTCGGGTTGTTGCTCTAAATAAAAGCACGGGTGTCGAGAACCCTAAAAAGAGTGTCGTGGTGCCTGGGGATGCATTGCATACATTTTTAATACCGCTTCTTTCATCCAGCAGTTTCGGTTTCGGTTTCGAGAGGGTGGCTTGATAGTGACGTGTCAAGCCTGCCCGTGACGTCACGGGCAGACTGCAACCCACGAAATATGCACCTGCTGTCCTTTGCTGTCAGTCGAACGTGGTTAATGCTGAGTGAACTGTCGTCCAGTGCCTCCGACAGCGATTTCTGTGATTTAGGCTGCATGCAGAAGCCAGACTTCGCAAAATAAGTGAGCCGACTTGAAACGTCATAGGGCTCTCCATGCGGTGAAGCTGCCTTGCAGATGCTGGGAGATGAAAACTTTAAAATCAAACTTAAATATTTATACGTGTTTCCCGGATGCGGTGTGGGGAGAACGTTAACACTACATGCCAAGGAAACCAAAAACGTCCGTTTTGCTGCACTTTAAAATCGTGTCAGTACTCCTTTAAAAGAAAAATAACTTCGGTGACTGGCAATATTCGTCACTAAGGTTTTCAATGGACTTACCAAGCATTCCACCAGATGAGTAGTCCTTCAAGGAAAATTCTTCTGGGCGTTCTTTGAGATTCCAGCTATTGTTTTTACCTCCAAACGTGTACCCACAGGATTCGCCCCAGTCGAAGTCACAGGAACCATCCCTTGGCTCTAAGTTTATAAAAAAAAGCGCCAAATTATTGTTAGAGATATAGTGAGAACACATTCTTTTACTTTGCATGTCCTCTTTGTATGAACAAAAATGTACAGCACTGATATTGTTATTGGCGTTTTATAAGCAATATAAAGTTGATACAAGGTCGTATACACACGCAAAGGGGTTATTCCACGCCAGTCGCCCCAGCCATTTCGTCGACCATCTCAAATCGTCTTAGAATACGACCCCAGAAATAAGCTTAACTAAGCGCCAGCAGAGCTGAAATCATCTGCAAGAACAGCGGTACGGCTCGAGCAGAAAAAATGTGTACTGGTTGCCAGCCTGTTTGTCCGCTAAAGCTGCGTTGCGCTGCCCGAATCCCTATGGGAAAAGAGGTTGGGCTCATCCGACCGCGAGCCACGCGGACGAGGCGCGGTTAACGAGAATCACTGATGCGAGGTCACGTGACGCGCCGTACGCCCCGCCACATACGGATTCGGTCCGCTGTCTTATGCACCATTAACGTGCGCTGACGTCGCACAGTACATGGGCCTCTAGCATTTCACCGCCATCGAAATGCCACCGCCGCGACTTTCGGGTTAGCAGCCGAGCACCATAACCACTCTTCCACCCCGGCGGACTGCCGCGAATAGGTAAGCACTGAATCCTACCTTAGCATTAGGCGGGAACTGTTTTATGTGGCCACTTGTAGCGTAACCACTGTAAAATTTATGCACTCCATCTGACACTTCGTCGCAACGCGCACTCTGGCAGCCAAGTGCTCCAATCTGGATGAATGCGCACTAATGAAACATTCGGCAACCACACAGTTGCCACACAGCTGATGGATCGCACGTATATATCGAGTGCAGATGGTATTTTGAATACATACCAGGGTTGCTGCATGTTGGCGGCTACTTTGCGCCAAAATGGCTATATTATACGACCACGTCTGGAGATGAATTTTTCAAGTTGGCTCCATGCCTACTTTCTTGCTACTTTGCGCTTCTACCTTCGTGTATTTACTGGCCATTTCCTAATTGTATACAGATAAAGTAGCAAGGAGGCTTAAAGACTATCCTTGTTTCCTAGCATTTCTTTGTCATTGGCTGGTGCGCACGCATGTACTCTAGAGGGCTGGTGCACATCGAGCCACCCCTACGCTTGGCGCTACTGCACAGACGAAATGATAAAAGTGGGCGCATGCAGGCAAACGTGTGGTTAGTGCGCTGCTGAGGCTGCCCGCCATGTATGCTGACGCTGCGCACCAGTTTCTAAGGCTGATGTACTGCGCATGTCCTCGTGTGGGCTTGACAAAAAAATGAAGAAGTTTACACTAGCCGTGTAAAGCTCAAGAAACACCGAAGCTGGCCAATCTTAGGGACTTGACGTGGCATTCTTGGCTGATTCTACGTCTTTCCCTGGCGTAGACAAAGTAGATTCGAACCACAGCCTGTCACAGACCTTGCGAGAATGTCCAAACACTAGCGCCAGAAACTAACGTCCAAACCTGGCACGGCGGCTGCGCGGACCCTCTTCGTAAGTGGGCATGACATGGCGGTTGGCTGCTCCGAGCCGTCTAGGCGAGAGGGTTTTTAAATGCGAAGCACCTTATGGCGGGGGCTTTATCCGTCCCTCCTTCCCGCGACGTCCACCCGCCACACGCATGCGCTCCCCTCCCCCTCACTCTCATCTCCTACGCTCCTCTTCTCTCTCTCTCGTCTAGGAATCCTCTACTATACGGAGCGGCGCGCGCATCCCCTCCCCCTCTCTCTCCTCTAGGGATCCTCTACTCTACGAAGCGGCGCGCACGACAGGTGGTGCGACAGCTGCATACTCCGATGGGGGTGCCACGGTAGTTCCGCGGTATAAAATGACGGAGAGCGCGCGCCGCATTCTATCCTGCGCGACGCCTTTAAGAAAGCATGCTGAAGTAAATGGTGTATATAAAAAGCTCGCCGCTAGCAGGTTGAAAGACGGTACTGTTCGTGGCCTAACCGTCTAACACCGCACCCTGCGAAGCGAGAGGTCGCCGGTTCGATTCTGCGCGTCGGAAAGTTTTTCTGAAATCTTTTTCTTTGTGGCTTGTATATATGTATATTTCTATATATATATATATATATATATATATATATATATATATATATATATATATATATATATATATATATATATATATATATATATTGTAGCGAAGCGTTGGCAGCCTGTAATGGGTCGCCCTCTCGAGCGCTTACTAGTGGGTCGTCCTCTTCCACTCTTCTCGGACAGCACGCTCCTCGCGCTCAAAGTCCGCGCTCTGTCTTGACTGTCGCCGTTGTGCTTCGTCGACTAGTGCCGTCAATAAAGGCCTTTATAATTTGGTGGAGGTGCTGTGCCGTCCAACCACCTTCGGTCTCCGTTCGATGCCCTGGCGCTTCGATCCCGTACCGTGCCCTCTACCATGCCTCAAGACGCCACCCAGCAAACGCTTCCCCCTGTACCCACAACATGCACCGGTGTCGTCCGCATCCGTGACCCTCCTGTCTTCACCGGCGCGGATGGCACTGACGTGCAGGACTGGCTCGCGATGTATACGAGCGCGTGAGCGTACCCAGCAAATGGGACGAGGCCGGAGAACTGAGCAACCTGGTTTTCTACCTCGCGGGTGTGGCAAGCCTCTGGTACAATAACCACTCAGCCGATTTCCTCACGTGGGCTGATTTCAAGACCGCCATCATCAACGTGTTTGGCCGCCCCGCCGTTCGTATACTGCAAGCCGAACAGCGTTTACGTGAACGCGCTCAGCAGACCGGTGAGTCTTTTACGAGCTACATCGAAGACGTCCTCGACTTGTGCAGGAAGGCCGACGAAACCACGTCTGAGTCTCACAAGATCCGCAAAGTTCTGAAAGGCATCGACGACGATGCCTTCACCATGCTGCTTGTCAAGAACCCTCGTACTGTGACAGAGGTGATCACGCTCTGCCAAAGCTACGAGGAGCTGCGCCGGCAGCGGTTGCTGACCCGTCGGCAGCGGTTGCTGACCAGCGGTTGCTGATCTGCAACTGGATCTAAAGAAGTGCCGATTTGCAGCACGGCAGCTGACAATCCTCGGCTACGTCGTGTCCAAGGACGGAATTCTCCCCGATCCAGCCAAGCTTCGGGCCGTGACCGAGTTCCCCAAACTTACGTCCGTCAAAGATCTGCGCAGTTTCGTAGGACTCTGTTCCTACTTTCGGCGCTTCATTCGAAATTTCGCGACTATCATATCGCCTCTGACGAAGCTCCTTGGAAGTAACGGACCCCTAAATTCGTGGTCGTCAGAGTGCGACGACGCTTTCGCAAAGCTCCGTCGTTTGTTGACGTCGCCTCCCATACTACGCCACTACGACCCTACGGCCCCTACAGAGGTACACACAGACGCTAGCGGTGTTGGCCTTGGCGCTGTCCTTGCGCAGCGCAAACCAGGGTTCCCTGAATATGTCGTGGCATATGCAAGTCGTACGCTTACTAAAGCCGAGACCAATTACACCGTCACCGAAAAGGAATGCCTGGAGATCATCTGGGCCCTTACGAAATTCCGACCTTATTTGTGTGGTCGCCCATTTGATGTCGTCACCGACCATCATGCACTATGCTGGTTGTCGTCATTGAAGGATCCCTCAGGCCGCTTCGCCCGCTGGGCACCTCACCTACAGGACTACGATATCCGCATGCTGTACCGCAACGGACGCCAGCATGCTGACGCCGACGCACTCTCGCGCTCCCCCTTGCCTGACGACAATACTACCAGCTCAGTGTCTCACAATGCCGTTTCTTCTATCGACATTCACACCATCGCTACTTAACAGCGCAAGGATCGCTGGATTGCCTCACTGATAGACTTGCTGACCGATCCGTCGGCCACTCCATCCACTCGCGCGTTCCGTCGTCAAGCTCACCATTTCGCCGTTCGCGACGACCTCCTCCACCGACGCAATTACGGCGACGGCCGCCAGTGGCTACTCGTAATACCCCGCAGTCTGCGTTCGGACATATGCGAGTCTTTCCACTCTGATCCGCAGTGTGCACACTCTGGGGTATCGAAAACCTACCACCGCATTCGCCAACGGTACTTTTGGCGAGGGATGTACCACTACGTGCAGACGTTCGTTCGCTCCTGCATCGATTGTCAGCGCCGCAAAACTTCAACGCACCTGTCGCCGGCAGGTCTGCAACCTCTACCTTGCCCTGACCGGCCGTTTGGGCGCCTTGGCATCGATTTGTATGGACCACTTCTTCTAACGTCGGCTGGTAACCGCTGGGCCATCCTCGCTGTTGACCACCTTACGCGATACGCCGAACTGCCGCTTTCCCAGCGGCTACAGCGCGCGATGTTGCCTCCTTCCTGCTGCACCGATTCATGCTGCGCCACGGTCCACCCCAGGAGCTGCTCAGCGATCGAGGTCGTGTCTTCTTGTCCGAAGACGTCGAAGCCATTCTCAAAGAGTGCAACGTTGTTCACCGGAAAACTACTGCTTACCACCCGCAGACGAATGGCCTCACCGAACGCTTTAACCGCACGCTCGTCGACATGCTCTCGATGTACGTCGCCGCCGATCACACAAATTGGGATGCCATTCTGCCTTTCGTCACCTACGCCTATAATACCGCCCCTCAGAGCACTACTGGTTTCTCGCCCTTTTTCTTATTGTACGGCAGGCACCCGTCGCACACAATCGACACAATCCTTCCATACAAGCCGGATCCGTCTGAGTGTGCGCCTATTTCCACCACAGGAACGACCTGTTTCACACAGCGCGAAAATTTGCGAAATTTTTGCGCGCGCCGACTCCGCTCTGCGCAGCCGGCTGCAAGCGAGCGCGGCAAGGAGGCAGAGACGCGTTCAAGTGCCGTCGATTGCAGCGCCACCGCCACCATTCCACGCGCTGTGGCCCTCTCCGAGGCGACCGGTCGCGCCACTCAAAACATTCTAGTACACTCTAACGCCGCGATGAGCGCCAGCGTCAACGCTGCCGCCAGTGTCAGAGTTAGCGCCAGCAAAAGCGCAAGCGCCAGCACCAGTGTCAACGTCAGCGCTGACACTGACTCCCCGCTGCTTCGCATCTACACATGGTTCCCTTTAGTGGGAGATGGTGTAATTTTTTGCAGACGCACACGTCCGCCGTCTGCTTTAGAAGCTTTAAGAGCTTCGCTCTTTAAAATATAGATCGGCAACAAAATCAAGCTGCAATGTTTATCTTCAACTTCATTTCACCACTTGAAGCTGTGGTGGTATAACAGTAGCTTTACTAATCAATTGCAGTCAGTTGCTTCAAGCTAAAACTGCTTGAATGTTTTCTGTTCCAGGGTTTCTACTGCGCCGTCGGTTAGAACGTTCCAATGTCACTCCGGCAAAAACTCTAATGTGCGGGTGCACTGAACCTATTATTCTTTATTATTTTAAATACCTGTGGCTTCAAGACGACACAATACGGAAATAATTGTGCTCTTTGTTTTATGGTCTTGATTATTCAAAATAATTATTATTCTTGAAAAAAGTGCGCAGTTTCTACTAGGGCGCAAGGCTGGAACCATCAGAGGAGCTAGTGTTCGACCTAGCTATGTTTTATTAGTAATGCTAAGCTTTTGGTAGAGATGATAAGTTTTAGCTAGTAGTACTGAGTGTGGCTAGTCTTGGGCAGACATGTCACGTGACTACCTGTTATGTGATCTTGTGATTTTTGTGACGTAACTAGCTGTTACATGGTTTTTCGCGGAGCTGTAGAAAGCAAACTCAAAAACACGGAATCCCAAATAGAAGAAATGAAGCAAACGTTAGGCACTCTTGCCGATAGCGTCAAGACGATTGCAGACAGCGTAGCCAGCCTCACGGCCAGCGTTCAGCAAATTCAGGTGGCACTTGGTGACCCAAAAGAAGGACTCAAAGCAATAAACAATCGCATCAGCGCACTCGAGCAGCGTTACGAAGAACTACCCGTATTCGTAACGGGCGACGTACCCGCAAGCGCAGCGAGAGTGAACGTCCCTTCCATCATAGCAAGATCGGTGACCTCATCGAGGGGTGGGCAGTTACTTCGCTCAGCTTTGACCTCCCGCGGTGGAGAAGAAAATAGAACTCAAGATGGCCAACGATAAAGAAGTCTTTCGCATTTGGCAGTGGAATTGCAGGGGATATGCTGGCAAAAGGGCCCCCCTGCAACAATACCTCAGGACGGCTTCGGCCAAACCAAAAGTCATCGCGTTACAGAAACAATGGTCAGCGCAGCCTCCTTATCGGGTTTCAGCGCCGTAACTGGCTCGACCGCAGGCAGGGGCGTATGCACACTAATCGACAAAAAGCTAACGCACGTCTCCCACGATCTGAAGATCAGGGGCGACGGCATTGAATACGCAATGGTCGAAATCTTGCTAGAAGCGCCACGCAAGAATCAACGCAGAAACAGCATCTTTGTGTTGAATCTGTACAGCAACCCCCGACACCGAAAACAACAGTTCAAAGGACTCTTAGAGAAGGCCTCCAGGACTGCCGGTCCCCGACCCCTGGTCGTAGCCGGAGACTTTAACGCTCCACACGGCATATGGGGTTACGTGTACGAGACGAGAAAAGGCCGGGACCTCTGGCTCGATGCCAATGAGCTGGACATGACCTTGATCACCGACAAAGCTTTTCCCACCCGTACGGGCAACTCGGCGGCTAGGGACACGACACCTGACCTCACCTTCATCAAAAACATCGAAGAAGTCGCATGGACCAACACCGCCATGGATTTTGGCAGCGATCACTACATCCTGGAAACGCGAGTCACGGTCGAGCGCAGCAGAAGTCGAGAATTCACGGTCATCGACTGGGACTTGTTTCGAAGTATACGCAGGAAGCGAACAGACGAAGACGTACCCGATGACCTTCAAGGCTGGTGCAAGAGCATTCGTCGGGACATCGAGACGGCCACCAAGATAGTCAAGACAGACCTCAACATCGAAAAGATGGATAGCAGATTGGCGCACCTGTTGGAGGCCAAAGAATCTATCGCTCGACGCTGGCAGGAGCAAAGACACAACCGGAGACTCCGTAAAAGGATATCCACCCTAAACAAAAAAATCGAGGCGCACTGCGACATCCTTTGCAAACAACAATGGGACGAGCTGTGCGAATCGATTGACGGCCAACTCCGAAACGGGAAAGCGTGGAACTTCATTAAACACCTCCTGGACGAGAAAGGATCGAGATCTAATCAAAATCATAACCTAGCCCGAGCGCTTCACGAAGCATGCAGAAACCAACCGGTGGAAGAAGTCATTGACCAACTGGTATCCAAGTATATGCCAATCGAAGAAGAAGGGGATAGGGTGGTCTTCCCCGAGTACGGAGGCTCACCGCTACCCGAAATGGACGAAGCTTTCACGGTAGCCGATATCAGACGCGTCGTCCAAGCACTCAACCGAAAATCAGCACCGGGGCCGGACGGGATCTCAAACAGAACCCTAAGAAATCTCGACGACACATCTATCGAACGGCTCACCGACTTTGTCAACGAAGCGTGGAGCAGGGGCCACGTGCCGGAAGAATGGAAGACTGCCAACACGGTGCTTATTCCGAAACCCGGCAAAGCTCCCAGCATCGACAACTTGCGACCGATCGCCCTCACGTCGTGCGTGGGAAAAGTGGCAGAACACGCGATCCTGAACAGGCTAAACGACTACCTCGAAGACAACAATGTTTACACATACAACATGGTCGGCTTCAGAGCCGGCCTCTCAACGCAAGATGCGATGAAACTCATCAAGCATGAAATTCTGGACGGATATTCCAGGGACACCAAGGCCATCCTCGGTCTGGACCTAGAAAAAGCTTTCGACAACGTCAAGCACGAATTCATCTTAGCGACGATCGAAAGTCTCGGGTTGGGACGCAGATTCTACGACTACGTCAGGTCCTTCCTGTCGGGGCGAAAAGCAAAACTACGCATCGGAGACCTGCACACGGAAGAGGTCACATTGGGACACCGAGGTACGCCTCAAGGCGCCGTCATCTCCCCAGTACTCTTCAATCTGTGCATGATCGGCCTCTCCAAGAAACTCGCCAACATCGACAGCATCAAGCACACCATATACGCCGATGACGTCACAATCTGGTGCGCCAGCGGCAGCGAAGGCAAAGTACAAGACGCCCTACAAGAAGCCATCGACACGATAGAATTGTACCTCCGGCCGACGGGTCTGAGGTGCTCGCCCACAAAATCAGAACTGCTGCTATACAGGAAAGAGCGAGGAGCGAGACCCAAGGGTTGGAAGCCGGTGGAAGAAAGCGACATTCGCCTTCACACGAGCGACGGAGCCGAAATTCCGAGGGTCAACAACATCAGAATCCTCGGCTTCTTCATCGAATCCGGTGGCGGCAACGGCACCGCCTTAAAAAAAATTGCCGCCAAGACTGACAATGCTTTTCGTTTGATCAAGAGAATCTCCGGCAGGCATCGAGGACTTAAAGAAGACAATCTGCTGAGGTTAGTAAACGCTTTCGCTCTTTGCCACCTGTCCTATGCGGTGTCAATGCACAACTGGCTAAAGTCGGAGTGGACCAAACTCGACGCCATCGTAAAGAAAACGGTCAAGAAGGCTCTAGGTCTACCGATCCGAACCAGGACTGAAAACCTCCTCAAGCTCGGAGTGCACAACTCGGCGGCCGAGATCGCCGAAGCTCAAGAACGATCGCAACTGGCAAGACTATCTGGCACAACGACCGGCCGAAGAATCCTCGCCGAATTAGGATTAAACCCCACCAGCGATTCCGGCGACGACTCTGCAAGAATACCGAAAGCGGCGCTGGAAGAAATCACGGTCGCCCCGATCCCACGCAACATCCATCCTGTCCACAACGAAGGGCGAAGAACGTCGAGGGCCAAGTCCCTACTGAAACAACTGGGCAAGAACGGCGCACCCGCACGCTTCGTCGACGCGGCCGCGCACAAGGACGGCAAGAAATACGCAGTCGCAGTCGTAGATCCACTCGGATCGGTAACCAACTGCGCCACTGTCATAACCTCGAAACCAGAAATTGCAGAACAAGTCGCCATAGCCCTCGCCCTGATCGACGATCGATGCGGGGAGGTGTACAGTGACTCGAAAACCGCCATCAAGGCATTTCAAAGAGGTCGCATCGCTAAGCAAGCGGCCCGTATTCTTAATCTCCGTGGCAATAGCGTGTTTCACACCTGCACCATTTACTGGTTCCCCGCACACGTCGGCTCGATCGAGGGAGTTGCCGTCAACCCCAACGAGTCCGCCCACGAAGCGGCGCGCGCGTTAACTGACCGCACCGCTCACCTTACGGGCGACGACTCGACAACCGACTTCGACGGGGCACACAAAGATTCTCCAAGCACGTACAACGAGGTCACCAAATATTATTACATGGCCAGAAGAGAGTTTCCACCTCCTCACCCCAAACTCAATAGAGCTCAGGCGGTCTCGTTACGATTATTGCAGACACACTCGTATCCTTCACTCGCACACCTTAACGAAATCTACCCGCATAAGTACCCTGACGCCTCCTGCACCGCATGTGGTCAGGAGGTCGCTACCCTAGCTCACATGCTCTTGGAGTGCGGGTCGCTAGGCCCAACCTATAGCAAGCCCAGATGGGAAGCCATGCTGCACAGCCCGAAGCCGCAAGACCAAATCCTGGCCGTCCGATACGCCCGCGACAGGGCCCACAGGCTAGACCTGTCGGTCCCCACGTGGGAATAGCCGGGTGGGCGCGGGGGATGCTCTTCCCCACGTCTGTAACGGACCACAATAAAGTTGTTCTCTCTCTCTCTCTCTCACGTGACAAGCTGTTATGTCGTTTATGGCGGGAACATGTCATATGTCGACTAGCTATTACGCAATGTTGCTTCATTTTAGTCCCGTGACTAAATGTTACGTGATTTTTACTCACGGGAGCAGTTAGGTGATGTTGCGCGATTCTTGCCGTGCGACCAGTTACATGATATTACGTGATTTTTAGTCACGTGACTATTTATTACGCGATGTTACGTGATTTTAGCCACATGAATAAACGTTACGCGATGCTACGTGATTTTTAGTCACGCGACTAGACGTTTTGGTCGCTTGACTAGTAATTACGTGATGTTACGTGATTTTTAGTCACGTGACTGTTTAATACGTTATGTCACGTGATTTTAGTCACGTGACTTGTTATTACGTGATGTTATGTGATTTTTGTCACATGACTAGATGTTACGCGTTTTTTAGTCATATGACTAGAATTTTTAGTCACATGACTAGATGTTACGCGTTTTTTAGTCATATGACTAGAATTTTTAGTCACATGACTAGTTATTACGTGTTGTTACGTGGTTATGCCCACGTAACTGAGATTTTTAGTGGCTTGACTAGTTGTTATGTGATGTTACGTGATTTTTAGCCACGTAAAAGACTCGCCCGCCATAGTTTGTTACATTCCACGCCAGACAAATTGACGCACGCGTTGTGGCAGCGAAGCATAAGTTCAAGAGGACGAAGCAGGCGCGTACCGGTTCATGACGATGATGATTACTGTCTACACTACCCGGCGCAACGAAAAGCTTAAAGAGCTCCGCTCTTAAAATAGAAACACTACTGATAATAGTGCTCATGTTCTATTTGGCTAAAAAAGTATGCGCTAAACTTAAATGACATGGCTACTTTAGCTTCAGTTCTGGCTCGATTTGAAATCTGTCCAATGGCGTGCCCCGACACTTACCCCAAGTACAAAATTAGGTAAGTGGTCTGCAAACTTAAGTGCTAATAGGTCTGAACTCCGACTCGCGTACGCGACACTTCTTTATTATGAGTGCACTTAACAGCTTTAACGCGAAAGCGTTAGAGAGCCCGTCTCGCAGAAATTCCGGCGTCGGTGTCGATGCTTGTGACCGAAAAATCGGCGTTGTCCGTGAACAAAAAATTGAGATAGATAATAAGTAAATAATAAGTATCTCGGGGCCGCATGAGAATCGAACGGAGGTCTTTTGCTTTTGCATGACAGCCAGGTTTTTCACCACGGAGCCACGCCAGTGCTTGAAAGTACTCAGGGGAAAACATCTTATACAGGCGTCATGAAGCGCGAAGAGTCCCGCTAACACATGTAGTATTGCGTGGCACAAGATTTGAACTTCACCAGGCGTCACACCATGACCATTGCGTAACGAATGGGTGGTTTAAAGACCAGACCATTGCAAAGCGCTCATATATAATTAATCATCATCAGCGGCAGCAACATCATCAGAAAAGTGCGCAGGTGCGCCATTGCATTAGACGCGTGGCGGGTATTCGATTGTTGATTCGCTGATTCGCAATATGATGAATTATGGTGTATAGCTGGCACTTCGAAACTGCCCATGCAGTAGGAGTGCATTCTAGGAAACTTTGAAACGGCCTATGCTGCGCGCGCAGACATTCCTTTTCTCGCGGTGCTGTTGAGCTGTACATCTAGAACAGAAACCTGGCAAACGAATGAGAAAGCGATGGAAACGGGGCCTTGCGTTCTACTCTCGAAGGCGAACTGAAGCGTCCTCAAGCTTTAGATGCGAAGCAGCATAAGGCGGCGGCTTTGTCCATCTCTCCCGCGGCGTCCACATCCCCACTGCTCATGCGCGTCCCCTCCCCCTCTCGCGCGCCTCATTCTCTCCTGCGCAACACCGCGATGAGCGCCAGCGTCAACGCCGCCGCCAGTATCAGCGTCCCCTCTCCCTCCTCTACTACGCCTCCCCCCCCCTCTCGCTCGCCTGTCGACCGCATTCCCCGCTCGCCCTGTGAGAATTGACGGCCAGGCTAGAGGAAAGACACGACACGCGTAGCGTTCCTTTTCGCGTTTCACGATGCTTTGAATGGATGAATGCAGATTACGGCGCGGGACATCGCCCCAGCTTAAGAACCTGGCGAGCCAGCTCCTAAAAAAAATTACACCATCTCCCGCACAAGCGAACCATCTCCCCGCTGCTTCACATCCACACATGCTTATCTTAACGGGAGATGGTGTAATTTTTTTCTCATCCTCTCACTCTTAACAGATGGGCTTATTTCGCATAACGAACTACAACTTTACATCATAACACTTGAAATATGTTGTATTTATCTCGAATGATTCCACAAAAATGCCTACCACTCAACCATAAACTGCAGCGCAGATGTTACGCTTTTGCCTCTAGCAATTCGCGAAACGC
Organism: Rhipicephalus sanguineus; assembly: GCF_013339695.2. NCBI lineage: Eukaryota > Metazoa > Arthropoda > Arachnida > Ixodida > Ixodidae > Rhipicephalus > Rhipicephalus sanguineus. The sequence continues at coordinate 151,433,976 of NC_051177.1, read as the reverse complement.
CAATCCATTGTACGCAAGTACGCAAAATGCGCTGTCTCTCAAAAAGCAGCGTGACTTTAAAAATTCGAAAAATATCTTATGTCGCTTACCAGGTGGGCACTCTCCACTTTCCACTGTGAGGTCGTCCAGTGCCATAGTGCCTCTCTCGAATGCATCCCTGATGTAGAAGAGAACAAGAATCTGCGCACATTGAGAAGACAGCGTCTACAAACCGTACCAATGATTACCACTACTTTATAACTGGAAGCTATACAAAATGTTCCCTTTTGGCACCTCTCGACAGCGATGCCTGGTCGAAATGACAAACAAAATTGCCGAAAATTAACCAACTTTAGCTAAGGGCTGCAAAAGTAGCCGTAAGCTCACTCGTGTGTAAAAACGACAGTAGGTTTTTATTTAAGTGAATAAATGCAGAACCGTTTTGCGAAAACAAAAATACCGCCTGAACTTTTCCCGATCTGAATTTCCGTGCTTCAAGCATAATTTGCTGACTTTAGCGGCCATTTAGTGGAGAACGACATAGTTTATTAGTCAGTTGCAAAAAGGACGCTCTTAACGCGTTTTGCGCGACCTTTCACAAAAGGAGTAGAATTAACAACCATGTAGCGACAATAGAATTAGTAGGGCATGGGCGTGCTCAAAATGACAGTTGGGGGATAAGAAGTGTGAATTGTAGCCATTTTTGCAACCATTTTTTGCGTGATGCCGAAGTGCGCGCAGTTTACATTCCTGAGTCGCATTCCGCACCTAATATTAAGAAATGATATAAGATGTTAGTCCGATTTCCAATGTTATTGTCAATGAGTGCCAGTGCCCAGGATACCGAGCGCTTTTGATTGTCCTGTTCACATCCAATTACGGGTTAAAGACGCGTTTGGCAGTATAGGTGGCCTGCAAAATGAGGCCGCATGCAACAGTTTTCCCAGAATCCCGGCCACCTATCCAATAGTCTTGTCTTTTGTGTAATGCAAGTGCCAAAATAAATTTCGGGAACTGGGCACACTCCTTGGCCGCCTTGTTTGACACTGCATTGTCGAACGGCAGCGGCTGCGACATCACAGGATATTCATAATTTTGTTAAAATCGAGGAAACGAGAAAGTGGCCAAGAAATAGCCAAGTAACCAAAGCGTTTTTTCTGCCACCGGTGGCCTTAAAAAGCAGCCAAATTGGCGCAAAGTAGCCACACCTGGCAACACTGCCTGTAGTCTTCGCAAATGAATTCTGCGCCGAGGCGGAAATACTTTGTCGCAGCTAAAGTGGTATTCAAATGATTGATTGACAACACTGGTCAATTAGCTTTTAACAGCGAAGCTGTTTTAACAGCGAAGCAGAAATTATCATCATCGTGAACCGGCAGGCGCATTCTGCATCCTCTTCTTCATCTTTGTCCTCTTCTGCTTGACTCCCAGAACACGCGCGCCGATTTCTCCGGCGTGGCTTTTAATAACCCTGATATGTGAGAGAACGAGTCAGAGATAGAGAGAAATAAAGAAAGAGATAGCAAGAGAAAGAGATAAATTCTTGGCGAAACAAATTCTTCACGAGGCGGAATTCGAACCTGCGAACCCTCGATCTCAAGGCGACAGTCCTAACCACTAACCACATCCCAACCACATCTAGGCACGCGAGCCGTGCACAGTATAGCCTTGTATAGTATTATGTAGCAAGCGGGTGGGAAAGAGATGTGAGAGAGAAAGAAAGAGAGTGAGCGATAGAGAGAGAAAAGAATAAAAATAAGTAGGAAGTAAAGGAGAAAGGGAGAGTGAGAGAGAGAAAGAAAGGGATGAAAGAGGACAAGAGCAAGAAAGAGAAAGAAATGGAGACAGAGAGAAATAATTGAATAGAAATAAACAGAGAAAAAAAGACAAACAAAAAACTGGGAGAAGAGAGAAGAAAACAAATATAAGAAGAAAGAAAAAACTTGGAAAACTTAGGAAAACAGCGAAAACCAGGACTACATAGGTGCTTCTAAGCTCCGTTGTCCCTCTAGCATTGCACCTATAGTGCAAACTACACTCACAGATGTAGAGGGAGTACTGCAATAGTAGAGCGACTGTACACTCTCGCCAGAGTTCTTTAACGCCGTGGGGGAGTAGTGGAGAGTTAGCCGCGGAAGTTACTATTTCCTTGAAGGCAGAGTAAAACAGACCGCGAACTCTCTGCTACCCAGATAGAGTTCCCAATCTACGGAACTCCCGCCCCGACGTAGCGTGAACAGGGTCAGGAACTCCCTCCCAAGCAGACGGAGTACAAACTAGTGCGAGCTTCTGGCCGACGCCGCACAGAGATATATAATTGTCTCTTAACCATAGTCCTCCGAGCGTAGACGCCACAGATGTCACTTTAATGAGCAAGTTAATAGGATAGCTTTCAGCAATAAAAAAAAGTGTTTTTGATCTTCAGCCTTTGGTTTCTGAAACGCCAACAGAGGCAGCTTCGAAGTCTAGAACATCGGCAACTCCTAACACATTTCCATGTTTACGACACATCCTAATTGCCACTGGTATAAGGTGGACACTAAAGCATTACTGCAATAAAAAACAAGAGCCATGAAAAATAGTCACAGTCTTGCCGCAAGGGCGAAGCAATGAATGCGATAGCAAGAAAAGCGGCCCGTGATGGACGCGCTGCTACGCTGCAGAAGCGCAACTACCGTGAGAGCAAACAGCGGAAGCAAGGTTCCACCTGCGCAAATATTAGAAGAAGCGAGCAAGCTGGCCGACGACTTTTAATTACACCCGTTAATTTCTCAGAGTCCTGCCAGCGGTAAACGGTGTGTATATAACGCTCTCCGTTAGCCACCTGAAGGATCTGCGCTTTGTGGCGTAGTGGTTAGTGCCACGCGCTGCGGAGCGAGAGGTTGCTGGTTCGATACCGCGCTTCGGAAGCATTTTTCTGAATTATTTTTCTTTCGACTTATATATATATATATATATATATATATATATATATATATATATATATACATACTTATATATATGCGGTGCCTGACGGCGGCGACGGCAAAAACCAGCCGAGACTGTCCATATAATTGCTATCGCAATAGAAAATTGGCCGCGTATCTGCGTGCTTCGCTGCAAATGTCGTCTAAAGACGATAGAAGAGGCGCTGCGTGAGATATGGACGCCATCTGGCAATACGTCGGCAAACATGAGTTTTGTTTTGCGGGCTGGTAGTCCCGGCGCAGCGGAAGGCGAAGACCGGCCGTGACCAACGCGACCGGCGGGGACGCCAGCCAGCCCGAACACGCGGTTTGGCGCAAAGCGCAGAAGCAGAAGAAACGTCTGCACTCAACAAGTACTCTCCACACACTCTTTTATTTACACGTCGCCTGGGTAAAACAGGAATGCCAGAGCGGCGCCCCATGGCATTCGTACAGTGCAATACTGAACCGAAACCGAAACACAACCATGAGCTCGTGCAGAGGGCACGGAGGAAGGCAAGTTTCAGCGCAGTCGCATTTTCAGCGCAGCTTAAGAAACTGGGGTCTTTAGAATTACGTAAGTATGCATTTTCTTTTAAAGAAACACACCACCTAATACTTACCTAGTGATGTTGCGCCTCAGATATGCATAACGTTTGGTTTTTGATCAACAATGTACACAAGTATGAACCTAATAAGCCGTTCAAGATGGCTGGAATTGGGCAAGTGGTTCAACTTTGGCCATGTGGCTGAATCGAGTGATGTGCCGACAAACAGAAAGACAGACCGAAATTTCTGCGTTTAAGTTCCCCAAGAAAGACTGTCGTCTTTAAAAACGCTATATGTGTGTCATGTAGCAGAAGGGGTCTGCTTAACGTATGTAATATTGCGTGACAGAAGTGTGGAATCGCGCCAGGCGTCAAAACATGTGCATTGCGCAACGAGTGGGTGTTTTAAAGGCGTACCCATTACAAAGCGCTCAGGCACACTCAATCATCATCATCAGCGAAGTCATCAACAAGGTGGACCATTTCGTAGCTTCGCGTGTTGCCTTACGAACGCGTAGTGGGCTCTTCGCTGATTCGCAATATGAATAATTACGGCCTGGTGGGCCCTTAACAACTGTACTTGCAGTAGGCATTCTAGGATACCTTGAAACGGGCAATGTTACGCGCACACTCGTTCGATTCCTTACGACAGAGTTGAGGCATGCGCCGAGAACCGAAGCCAGTCTAGCGATTCGCCTCTTGCATTTTCCTGTGGTGCCCTATGACATTTTGGTAGGGGTTTGGTAGGGGCCGTGACAACCGGTATTGCCAGAACCAAAGCCTCCGACATGATGAGACGTTTCGCGACTTTTCCGATAGGTGAGAGCGCATGCACAGGGGCGTCGTGAAGAAGGCTAATTAAGAAGGCGATGCGCACGGGGCCCGATTACGCTATTGCGTTCCACTCTTGAAGCCGAATCTCAACCGTCCTCAAAGTTTTAACACGAAAGTGTTTTATGCCGGGGTCCACCAAGACTTCAGTGACGTATTTCCGTCACGGAAATGACGTCGAAAAAATATACACGATCAGATGGCTAAGAAAAAAAGGTACCGTCAACCGGTATCGAACCCACGACCGCTCGGTCCGCAACAGCAGATGCCGAGCACGCTATCCACTGCGCCACGGTCACAGACTCTGGAGGCTTTACCAACGCGCCTTTTATATCTACCACTCTCCTGGTCGGCTAGGTGATGTTGACCTCTGGGAGTGGTAAGGTAAAGAAAGTAATTCGTCATTGCTGTGGCCTCCGCGACTATCACCTGTAACGCGTTACGCGTCCGTCGGCGCGTTTTCAATAGAAGTTCAATTTTGTCAATGCCTTAACACACGGCGAGGTGGCGACCTTTGTCCAAGCGTCGTAAAAGCGTCGGCCTCGCTCAGCATCACGCTAATACAAAGGAAAAATAGCTCTGCGACGCGCGCCTGCCTCACCTGGCTGTAACACCGCGTTCCATGCTCACGCGCTCGCCCCGAGAAAAATCGCGGCTGGGCTACCGGGGCGGCACGACGCGCTTTGCGTTTCTCTCTAGTCCGGCCGTGGTGTTCAATCACATTTTAACATGCTGCGGGATGGCGACCAATTTCTGCATCCAATATGTGATGCTCTTTTGGCTATCACACCTAGTTCTCTGCTTACGCTTTCACCGCTAACTACTATAGGTACCACAAGGGTTTGTTTAATCATTTAGTAGGGACGTTAGTCAGCGGGATGGAGATGTACCACCAATCACCAAAGTGGGTGCATACACGTTAAATGGCGCCATTAGCTGCCAGACATCAATATACATTGTGCAAACTTTCTTATATCAATGCAGAGTAAGCATTCAGTTACTTCTGTAAGGGCACGCTTTACTTTCGTGTTATTCCGATTCCTATGACGGAGGGATCAACCATGTTTTTTCCGCCTATACAGTGTAAAGCTAGGAGGCAGCCACAGCGGCGCTTCTCTCAGACAAGCGTAAGAGTTCGTTGCGCTTATTTAGAGTTTAAAGGAGTTCAGGCACGAATTTTAAATATTTTCGGATTATTGCCCTAAACAAATACATTGGTGTCGAGAACCCTAAAAAGACAAATGTGGTGCCTGGGAATATCCCTACATTAAAACAAACATGGCTGATCCCTCCGTCATAGGAATCGGTATAACGCGAAAGTGAAACGTGTCTTCACAGAATTAGTGCTTATTGTGTAGTGATATATGAGAGCTTGTACCATGTCTATTCGTGTTTCGCAGCTACAGCACCGTTTGGCGTGGATGCACCCATGTTGACGCCTAGTACGTAGAGGTTCGTAGTTTGAGCCGCAAACGCGTGGGTCCCGCTGGCGCCTGTCTCGTTCCACCAAGGCACGATATTCTCCCGTCAAAATCGTGTCCTTTCTGCAGCACGTATTGCAGCAGTTTTGTTAGTCGGTGTTCTTGCAATTGAAGTAGACAGCGGGGGAGAAATCCCATTCGTGCATGTGGAAGCTGCACTTCTCCGATGATCCGACGCACGCTAACACGAAGGGGAAGGCAAAGAACGTAACTGCGTGCGACGCCAGCGCGGCCAGTGTCCCTCGCTGGTATCGAGACGCTTTAACCATGACCTCCGATATCACTCGCAATCTCGGAGTAAGCGCTAGTAGGTGTAGATCGTGACGCATTACTTCTTTTCACTTCTCACAGATGGCGGCACCGCCCTGCTCCGCCCCGCCTACCTACACCGCCAACAGAGGACACCGTGCGAGAGAGAATGTGTAAGAGATATAAAGCGCGTTTGTGAAGTGTCCAGCCTCTGCCAAGGTAGCGTAGATGGTTTAGTGTCGGGTGCTTCCTGTCGCGGCCGCAACGTCGTGGGTTCGATTCCCAGCGGCGATCTTTTAGGGGCGAAGCTCCTCTTAGTCTAACCTTTAGCAAAAGTGCAATTCGGCCTAGTTGGAACAAATTCATCCTTCACTTACTCGCGCTAAACACACAGGGACTAGAAGAGACTTACGAGGACAGGCGCGATCTAAGAACTGATTTATTTTTTAGAATACACACATATTTACCAGCCCACTGTTCTGCTCGATCAGGTTAAAAAATATTACAAGCGCACATAGCATCACACGATCACACGCCTTAACGTTCTGCCATCAGCAACAGCTCTTTTTCAATCAGAGAAACCGAGGGGTGGCTAACACACTTATCTTTGTGCCTTTCAATGTGATAGGCGTCCGCTATCTCCCTGCAAGTTTTATTTCGATGCCTGTATACAATAGCGGTACCTTGGAACCAAGGTGCGCATGCACACTCGCTACAATGCAGCGCTAAATGTGTGCTAGGGCGACCTTTCATACTGGACATGTGTTTTCTTACTCTGGTTTTAATACACCTACCAGTCTGCCCTAAGTACACATGACCACATGACAACGGAATGTTGTATACTACATTGATCGCACAGTCAACAAACTGGTGCGTGTGTTTAATACTACAAATTGCTTGTGCACTGTTCCGTCTTTCACATTTTTGATTCACCAAGGCACATACACCTCCGATCTTGTTCTTGGCCGAGAACACCGCCTTAACATCGTACTTTTCTGCTATCTTTTTTATTCTATGAGATAGCCCGTGCACATACGGAATCACTACACTGTAAACGAAAATTAGCCGAGATGGGAGCTTTTCCAGCATATGAGCCCCTAAAACCTCCATGCCCCAATCATTTACTCCGTGGTAGCGGGGTGAAGTCGGCACATGTCGTCGTAAAACGCCCCTTGCTTAATGAGGGAGTTTATGAACGACATGACCTTGTTAAACTCCCCACGGAGTTTTAGATCACGTGGTTAGAAACTCCCTATGGGAGGTTTAAAAAGTATTTTTGGTCGTGACGTGCGTGTCACGTGGTTAGAAACTCCCTATGGGAGTTTTAGAAACCATTTTTGGTCGTGATGTGTGTGCGTGTGTGAATGTGCGTGTGTGTACGGGCATCTGTTTGCAGCGACGATTTGCAGCGAGGATTTGCAACGGCCGGTTGGTTTGTGTAGACGTGTAGGACTATTTTCTCCACTGAACCGTTCTGGTCAGAGACAAGTTCAACTCGCGCCAGCGGCCGATCGCGAACACATCGAGTTGGCTGTCCCGTGTTTATTCTCCCGTCAAGCGGCAATGCCCATGCACACGAGTGCAAGCCTCCGACACGCCACGGATACCTCGCTTCAACGTGCCGAGTTACGAAGAACTGGGAAGAATAATTTCATCGGTAACAAAAGTAAGCTGTTGCGATCGTCAGCGGGTTGTTTCTGGAGTTTCACCGGCTAAAACTTCGAAGCAGTAAGAAGTAGGCTTCGCTACGTCGTCGGCATCAAGCCAGCCGGCGGCCGGTGTGAGAGCTGCGCCGGCGACGCGCTCGCCCCGACCACCGGCAACGCTTGCTTCTCGGAGTGTCACCGAACCGATGTTTCACCGGCTGCAACTTCTAAGCGGTAAGGCTTCGCTACGTCGTCGGTACCAAGCCGGCGGCGCGTAGCGAACTCGCACAGCCACACCGGTCGCCATGGCGAGTTCTATACGAGCTCGCACCGGCCACTGGTGAAGCAAAGAATATGTTTCACAGAAAATAAAAGCTGCTGGAATGAGTAAGTTTAAATTGTCTCTTTGTGCCATGCAACCACGGTTGTCAAACGTATAGCGAGAAGGCGAGCGCCGATACGAGATAGATTGAACCAACATGCGGCCGCCGCTGCACTGCGAGCAACAGGAACCGCGACTACGAGCCGTCTCGTTCGTTGTAAGTGCATCGCTCCGTAGCTTAACGTGGATAGCGGACACCTGTTTCTTTATTGTGTGTGTAAAATAACGGCGACGAAAACTGCACAGCAGCAAGCATTTTGTGATCGCGAGCTGCCGTTCGTCGTATAGCCATGCCGTACTCCTGCGAGAGGCCTAGCGACGCCGTCGGCAACAACGCGATATGCCGGCGGGGCGGCGCAGTTCTTCGCCGGTGTTGCTGAATGTGTGCCGCTGAAGCGTTCGTGCACGGCCGCTCGTGGTTCGTGTACGATTAGTGATTAGGTGCATTTTACGGACTCACGCACTGTACTGCTAAGGCGGATACATCCCATGCGACAGAGTGCCAGCTTATAAACAAAATTCGCTAATTAAAAAGGCGTTGAATGTTAGGCGGGTTTATAGTAAAAGACGGGTGTACCTCAGTAGTATCTATAAGCCCACCGCAAATACACACGTACGCCATGAATATTTGGTGCATAATTACGCGGAAAAGGGGTGTCCCATCCGAGCTACATTGGAGGTCAAGATGTGGTGCCTATATATACTCGTTGACCAAAGATTGGTTGTGAAGCGCGGGTGGCGAGCGGTTGTCAGTTTGAGTGTTGTATTACTTTGCGAATGTTGTGTGCATGTTTGTGTACGTGTGATCGAGTTTGCGTGTTTCGATGCTAATTTAATTAAAGATTCTCTGGTGCATGGTGCGACAGCGAAAAGCATTTTTTTTTTCGATGGTTATAAAAATTTACTCCCATACTTACCTGGAAAAGCTCCCCTATGGATGTAAACAAATACTCCCCTCAGTCCATCCAAAACCTCCGTCCTTAAGGGGGGTAAATTTTTTACTCCCCTGGATGGAGTATATAAAACCCCCATCGGGGCGTGCGCTAGAGGACAAGTCCATTTACTCCCATCTCGGCTTTTTTTTTTTTCTTACAGTGTACTACGTGGGAGCTAGAAACAGCCTGCCTTCCCTTTTCCGACGACGGCTCGTTTTTCTGTTTTAGCTTTCTTAAGAGTCTGCTGCCATTAGCTTGCAGCACCGACACCGAGTATCCTGCATCCTGCAGTCGAGCAACCTGTTCATGAAACGCGTCATGAGCTCTGTGAGAACAAGATTTTTGACAATGCTGACCGAAAACAATTCGTGACTATTCCATTCTTAACTCTCTTTGAATGATTTGAAGCATACTGCAAAAGCGGCTTGCCAACCCTCGGCGAAAACGCCCAACACACGTGGTCAGACAAAAATTCTAGCTTTAGATCCAGATATTGAAGCTTATTATGAACCGGTTCCTCTGAGTTGAAAGTTAATCCCTTGCCGGGAGAATTAAAGGCCTCTAATACAGTTCTTCTGAAATCATCCTCGCGAACTTTGCAGCCTAGGACTAAGTAGTCATCTACATATCTGTAGACCTTGTACACAAAACCATCTAGGCACCTTGCCAGATCCCTGTCTATACTACCCATGAATATGTTGCTTAGGACCGGGGCAACCTTGTACCCAATGCATACACCTCTTGCCTGAATGTACGTTTTTTTCGCGGAAACCCACGTGGGTGTTTACCAAAATAAAAGTGCAACAACTCTAGGAAAGACTCAATGGGCATCACGCACGTGTTGCGAAATGTCACTTCATCATTATCTTCTGTTATGCAATCTTTTACACAGTTCATCAACGGCGCATGCGGCACGGAGTAATACAAATCCTGAACATCTATGCTGATGCCCCAGCTTTTACTGTCAGCTGCCAAAAAATCTGCTAGGCCATCTGAATTACTCAGCAAAAATGGATCTTTCACTTCCAAAGAATTCAACATTTTTTGCAAATGCCCTGCAACAAGGCAATGCCAAGCACCTTTCTCCGACACTATCGGCCTAAACGGAATATCCTGCTTATGGGTTTTCGCGGTAAAAAATACAGCCAATTTCATACCTTTTGAATTCTTAACACTGCAGGCAAGTTTTTCTAGGTTACACTTTCTTAACTTCTCAACAGCCTTCTTCACGCTTTCCACATTGGCACCACATTCTTTAAAGCACTTGTGCATCGCCGCCAAAGCTTTTTCTACATACAAGGCCTCTGGTAGCACAACCAGCACCCCTTCTTTGTCAGCTTGAACAACCCTCAGCTCCTTGTCACCCAAGTACTTCGCAGTTTGTACAATGCTAGGCATAGAGTTGCGGCTTACCGGCGCTTGGGCCACGACGTCCACACATTCCACCACACATCTGTCCTTTTCCTTCTCTGGTACATGACGGGCAACGTCCCTTGTGAGAGATAACCTATCGACAATGTCAAGCCTTGGCTCAACGCAGAGCTTTGGTCCCAACGTCAGGATACTTTGTCGGCGTTCATCCACAGTTGCGCCCCCTAGTAGTAGAAGACTTCCATTTGGCGGCTCTTTTTTCTTCTTGGGTAAGTTGCGGCGGACATTGTTCCATAGGGCCTCAGTCACAATGTTCGTCTGTCTACACCAATCACGAAAGGCTTCCACATTGAGACGGCAATCCGAAGCAGACGCACAAGCCACTTTTAGGCAATCCTTGAAATGCCTCACCTGTCTCCGGCTCTCCGATCGCATAGTCTTGCTGATTCTTCGCCCATGTCCATCAGATGGGGGTAACCATCCAACCAGTGGCAAAACATCTACTGGACACTGTCCAATTTTTAGGAACCAGCTCAGCACGCGTGATCGGCATTCACAGAAAGCTATAAACGGCACTAAAACAACTGGATTAGTCAAGTCAAAATTAGGACACAGAGAAAGAGGGCCGGGAGAACTAGAAATATACTGAAGCAAAACTGCAATTCGGCCTAGTTGGAACAAATTCATCCTTCACTTACTCGCGCTAAACACACAGGGACTAGAAGAGACTTACGAGGAACTGGCGCGATCTAACAACTGGTTTATTTTTCAGAATACACACATATTTCCCAGGCCATTTTTCTGCTCGATCAGGATAAAAAATATGACAAGCGCACATAGCATCACATGATCACACGCCTTAACGTTCTGACATCAGCAACAACATCAGCAACAACAATCAGTTGTTAGATCGCGCCTGTCCTCGTAAGTCTCTTCTAGTCCCTGTGTGTTTAGCGCGAGTAAGTGAAGGATGAGTCTAACCTTATCACGCCTCTGGCGTAAGGCGTAACCGGCAGTATCTCCCGAACAGTATGATAGATGGCGCTGTCTCATAGAAGTACATACAAACTGCAGTTGAGTGATGATATTCTAGATGGCTCCGTACACAATCTGTGTCGTCATCACCATTTCTCGTCTCATTTCCTAGATGGCGTTGGTCCAATAGAAACGTGTGCAATAGTGCGCTTGTGTGAATCGCCACTAGATGGCATATATATATATATATATAATATATATATTTATACAGGGTGTTTCAAGAAATGTGTCCAACCTTCTCAAAAAATCAGGGAAATGCGATATTTCCTCGGGGCTTTCAGAATTGCTTTATCTGTAGCGGCAGGAATCTAAGGTAGTTAAGGACATCATTTAGGACAGTAATTAAGAAAGTTACATTAATTAACTTTTTAATTCGTGGAATTAGGTGATTGTGTCAAATGGGAGAATTGAAGTTCTTCATGCGAGGAACCCATCCGAGCTTTGAGATTTCGAAAAAGCGTCCTCTAGTAATTGTTGTGGCGTGGTGAAATTCAACGAAATGCAACGGCTTTCAACAGCGAAAGCCATCGAATTCGGTTGAATTTCATTACTTCGTAAGTATTACTAGAGGCCGCTTTTTCGAAATCTCAATGTTGGGATTGGTTTCTGGCACGAAGAACTTCAATTCCCCAATTGAACATAGTCAGCTAACTCCACTAATTGAAAAGTTAATTAATTTAACTTTCTTAATTACTGTCTCAAGCCATGTCTCCAAACATCTTAAGATGCCTAGCGCTACAGAAAAAGTCATTCACTCATTTTGAACGTCTCAGAAGAATATGGCAGTTGCGTTCTTCCATGTTTCTGTTTAGGGTTCGCCATTGAATTTGGTTGAACTTCATTACCTCGTAATTATTACTAGATACTACTTTTTCGAAATCTCAAAGTTTGGTTTGGTTTCTGGCATGAAGAACTTCAATTATCCTATTTGACACAACCACCTAACTCCACTAATTAAAAAGTTAATTAATTTAACTTTTTAATTACAGTCCCAAATAATTTCCTTAACAATCTTAAAATCTCTGTCACTACAGAAAAATCAATTCTGAAGGCAGCAATCAAATATCGCATTTTCCTGTTTTTTGAGAAGGTTGGACACATTCCTTGAAACACCCTGTATATATATAATTATATGAGGATGTGGATATATATGTGGATATGCTGTGAATATATATATATATATATATATAGTGTTTGTCACGTCTTTGATGATGTACTGGGCTATCGATTTGATTACTGCTGGGCGAAACCACTGAAGATTTCGCGGTGTAACCATGATTGCTTCAGGAGCTTCGCCCAAGCTCTTCATCATTCCCCCGTGGATATGCTGTGATTTTTTTCTCTGTTTTTTTCTTTCTCAACCGTTGGCGTCCATTTTACAATGTCATATCCGTAACGAATGTACTTGGTAGACCCCGGCATCAAACACTTTCGTGTTAAAAACATTTTCCGTTTCGATATCGAGGCAGCGGCTTCTCAGAGGCATGTCGTAGTGTGACGTCCCGGGGAAACAGCAACTCGCCACCTACCAGCGGCAGGTCTGTCATCTTCTCGCGGTGCACGTAACCAACGATGAGTGAATTCTCGCCCAGCGACACCGACAGTGATTTCTGCAATTTAGGCTGCATGCAGGATGCATAGTTCGCAAGCTCAGTGGAACTGTGTTGTCTCATCAGGATAATGCCCATTGCGGTGCGGCTCGCTTGCAGGTGCTCCGCGACGAAAACTTTAAAATCAACGTAAAATACGTTATAGGTCTTGTCCGACTCCCGTGTGTGGAGAGCGTTAACACTGCATACAAAGGAAACGAAAAATGTCCCTTTTTCAATGCCTCAAGATCGTGTCAGTACTCCTTTGTGAACGAAACGAATAAACACTACACGCTAAACGCAAAAAAAAAATATATATGCGGTACACTTGTGTACTTGATAGGGCTTGCCTTTTTTCCTGACTAGATTATGCGGCGACATGGCTTTTCTCAAAGTTCGTCTCGTGGTGTTCCGGCCTCACATAACATAGCAACAGCGTTGCCTAGGCACCCGGAGCACTCAGTGTCGATATCATCTTGATCGGAGCGTTGAATTTCGATTATTAATACCTCAAATTACGACTGTTTTTTGTATTATTTTCTAAAACGATGGGAATGCCATATTTTCTCACGTCCTACAACTTTCCCAGAAAGAGAATTGCCTCAAGATAATGAGTGAAAAGTCATCTACAAGTTTTTGCTAATTATTCATTTTAATAAAACTTTAGGTACTCCAGAGTATGTTCGCCTCGACGTAGAGTTCGTGCGCGACTACTGGTACCTGAATGTCAAAGCATAAAAAAAAATGTCTGCATTGTCTAAAGAAAACACCTTGTTTTTTACCTTGTACCTATTACTAGTCAGCAATTATCTTATCTTGAGGCCCTAGTGACGGAAACGTATTGTTGTTATTTGAAGCAAAAACATATCTTCAGCAATATGACTAAAACTCGCCCATTCATAGCCCCCAAGCTCGGACTATTTTATCCTTTGAAAATTGTCCACACTTGTACGAGTACTACGATTTTGCATAGTTGTAGTACTAACTTTACTTATTATAGTGTCCCACTGAAGCCTGCAAACAAAAATAATTACAAGACATACTTCTAATTACTGCTCTTTAGAATAGAAAAAAATCGAATCATTTTCACGTCATTTTTATTTCCCAGAAAGAACTTCTTGCACGAGCAAAAAGAACTTCTAGCATGGAAACACGTATGACGCACTGGTAGGATAGCTATTATATAAGAACTAATTGCATTTCTAAGTTCATTTAGCGAAATTCTCTTGCTCATGTTTATGTTTTGCACTTGGTAGCATATTGATATTAATGCAAAGTAGGGCATAAAAAAGTGCACAAGGATGAAAAAAAAAATCACCGCCATGTCCACGAAGTGAATGATGTTAGAGGAGCTTGCTCGGAGATGATCGGGTAACCCGCGAATGCTCCGTACACATTCCTCTACAATCATATATAGACATGACAGCGTTGTTATATGCGCATTACATACACAATGTTTATTAAATTACGGTTGGATCCACTGTATACATTTGGATGAGCTATAAACATTATATATACACAAGAGATGTTGTTTAACCAAGTTTAAGAAGGGCGTCCCTCGATGAGCTTGGGGACTCGTTTTTCTTTAAAGATGATTGCTTTATGATCAGTAAAGTATGTTGCCATGGGATCTTCGATGATGAGACACAATGGAAAGTTCGAGAAGGCAACATCGATACAGGTGCCCCTCATGGTGGTAGGACGTTTGCAGTCGTACGATACGCATCGGAGAGCGTAACGTGACATCATGTGTTGGCTGGTTATTGGCAACGCGAGATCTTCCCGAGCTGCTGCTGCGTTGCGAGCCCGTCGTACTGCTGCCGTTCATGCTGCGGAGCAGCAACGAAGAGTGTTCACTTAGTGAGCTCCCGGCGAAGAGAAAGGAAGCGAGCCAAAGGAAAGGCGTGGCCCTCGAGCAGTCACCTAACTAGCGCTTGCGCCGAGCGTGGTGTGTGCCGCCTTGTACCGCCTTGAGCGTCGGCGCGCCATCTAGTAAGCATTCTTGAAATCACCAGAGAGAGCACAGCTGCGCTCCTGGCGGGACCAACGAGAAGTAGTGTAGATGCCGTATACGCCGGAGGACACGCAGGGCATGGACAAGGCGCGAGCATAAGAAGCTTCGCGAGCAAGCTCCTAATAAATTGGATTTCTTCCTCAATCCGGAGAATGGGGGGCAAGGGAAGCCTGGCGTGTGCGTGCCTGACGTACTACTTTTCTTTCTTTCTTTCTTTCTTTCTTTCTTTCTTTCTTTCTTTCTTTCTTTCTTTCTTTCTTTCTTTCTTTCTTTCTTTCTTTTCACTTCCTTTCTTTCTTTCTTTTCCTTCCTTTCTTTCTTTTCCTTCCTTTCTTTCTTTCGTTCCCTTTCTTTCTTTCTGTCTCTCTCTCTTTCTTTCTTTGTTTTCCTTCCTCCCTTTCTTTTTCTTTCTTTCTTTTTACTTCTTTCTTTTTTCTTTCCTTTTTCTTTCTTTCTTTCTTTTTTTTTTTCTTTCTTTCTTCCTTTCTTCTTCCTTCCTCTTCTTCTTCCCTCCTTTCTTTTCTTCTTTCTTTTCTTTTCTTTCTTTCTTTTCCTTCCTTTCTTTCTTTCGTTCCCTTTCTTTCTTTCTGTCTCTCTATCTTTCTTTCTTTCTTTTCCTTTCTTCCTGTCTTATGTCCTTTAACGTTGCTACATTTCATGGATGAAGGTCCTATTCTCGGGATGAAGGGAGGAAACAGTTGGGAGGTAGCATTGCGCAATGCGCAAGAAAGAAAGAAAGAAAGAAAGAAAGAAAGAAAAAAGAAAAAGAAAGAAAGAAAGAAAGAAAGAAAGAAAGAAAGAAAGAAAGAAAAAGAAAGAAAGCAAGACAGGATCAAAGGAAATAAAGAATGATAGAGAGACAGAAAGAAAGGAAAAGAAAGAAAACAAGACAAGAAGAAAAGAAGAAAGAAGGCAAGAAAGAAATTAAGAAAGAGGGACAGAAAGAAAGGAAATGAAAGAAAGCACACCTCGATATGAGATCCCATTTCCATATCAGAAATGGCTGATCGCTGACGAGTCCACGACCGAGAGAACGTCTATTTATTGGAGAACGGCGCATACATATACGCAGGTGAGCCGGACACCTTCGATTACAGAATTTCTTTACGTTCGGATTTCTGTACATTCGCCGGCGCGGGGTTTCTCGCGAACAATGCCACCGCCACCACCACCACCGAAATCTGTAATTCATAGAAGCTTGTCTTAATAATGTTCATACCTCTTGTCGCCGTTCTATTCTTGTTTATTCTTCTCCCATTTAGATACTCGTATGGGTAGGAATAAGCTTTAACCTCAACCTGACGTCCCCATTGCACGAATGCAAGAGCATAGCGAAAGTTTCATATCCACCATAGCTGGGCATGCCCCTGGCGATCGGGGCTGTAAACTGCCCGAGAACGAGAATAGCAAAGTAGTTTTGTGTAATATAGTATGTTTTAATGCATAAGAATATTCTTAATAAAGAAAACGATAGTTCTAAAATGCTATGAACTCGGCTTCGGATAATAACTTATTTATTTTCGAGCCACTGCTGTCGAGGCTAGACACTCCGTCTCGGCGAAGTGAGTTTGGCGAACGCACTCGCCGGCAAGTGCGCTTTGCAGCGAGTGTCACTAAACGTTCCCCTGTGAGAGCGTGCGAATGGCACTAGCGGCGAAGTGCACTCCCTCAAAGTGCACTTAAGTTCCCCGTGTGACAGGGGTATTACACTGCTTTCTTAGAAATGTTCGATAGAGTACGATGTACTCTTCTATGGGTGAGGTTAAAACCGTCCGGGTACAAAGAGACACACAGGGAAGTTTATTGCATACTATAGTAACAACAGTTCAGGTGAGTTCAACTGCAACGAGTAACGAATAATTGAAGGACACTTTGTAAATTCCAAAGTGTGTTGTGGAATCATCACAGGGCCGCTCGGAAGCCATCCGACTTAAGGCCGTTTCACATGACACAAAACATAGCGATTTTCAGGCTGCGAATTCGCTCGCAGCGAAAAAAAAGGCCGATCGCTCTCGCCGCGGCGGTCAGCGGCGAGCGACCAACATGTTGGAAATTTTTCGCTCTGTTCGCAGCGGCGGAGCGATTTTCTAGTCGAGACCTGTCGAAATTGTGCCGACCCGGCCGAGCCGTCGAAAATTGCGCCAACGAGTTTGTTTTGACTATGGCCGTTCTTGCGTATTTTCAAGTGAATTTAGATTGTAAAGTGTTTTTAAATGACAAGACAGGCGTTCTCTTCGCTACCGGTGATGAAAATTTAAGAATATCATAACACACAGATTGTTACATTACATTCGAAAATTATGCCGTGTCTGCCCCGAACAACGGCAGCAAGAAACTTTGCGCGCCGCGCCAGTCGCAGAGCGAAAATCGCAGACCATTCGTGGTCCATGTGAAACGAAACCGCCATTAGCGGCGGTTGCGAACAGAGCGAATAGAGCGAACCGAGCGATTTTCTTCGCTGCAATCGCGGCATGTGAAACAGCCTTAACTCGACTGGAAGCGGCGGCGGTGTCCAGCGGCGTCGCTGACGGACGCCTCCGCTGGACGCCGCCGCCGGACGCCGCCGCCTCTTTCGCAAAAGTTACGCAACGCGCGTTGGAAGGAGCAACGCGGAACTGTTGCTATGCGCCGCTGTCCCATCACGTGATTGCTGAGACGCCACAGCTGGCACCGTGCTAGGGTAAGGACGGGCACCGGCGGACACCGCAAGCATGAGACATTAAAAGCTTTCACTATAAAAAAATCGCTTTTATGGCACGTACAAACAGAAAAGCACAGGCACGATGTAACTAATGCACTCAGACACTACCACAGACGATGGATCTCTAACAGGAAAGAAAAAAACAGACTACGTTTGCACCGGTAGTCACGTACCAGTTGGGAAGAAGTGCTATACATTTGTACTCCAAACATGCGGCGATCACGTGTGTCTCCACCTTAGGCCGGCTCATAGGATACTTGACTCATTTTTTTCCCGTGCCAGGTGTTTTTAAAACAGCAGTATAGGAAATTCAATATTCCCCTTCCCCACCACGCCACCATCTGAGCAAGGATTCTTCACCTAGCGTTTTCTCTGTTCAGTAAAGTACCGAACCATGATCTTCTGTAAAGCTGGGTACTCAGTTCGTTGTAGTTGTCGGCGTGCTTCGGCTAAACAAAAGAAATAACACACCCATATGTAAAGTCTAGAAAGACCATATCTAGCCAAAAAGCGGATCCAGAAATTTAACAATTACTGTCCACAAGTTCCTGGGTTGCGCCATTCGCACCATAGAATATACACTCTTAGCAAACGACCGCTTAAAACAACGCATATAAGGCGGAAAGTAGGTCAAATTTTCGACGCTTATAAATGGCTCTCTAAGCGGCCTACTTATACGGCTCTTTCATGCGGCCCTTCTTTATACGGCCTCTGGCTAAGCGGCTCTTTCTTATGCGGCCTAAATTTATGCGGCTCTTCCCTATGCGCGGCCATCTCGTTGCCAGAAGGCCGTTTAAAAGTGACCGCTTAAAGTAACGCATACCCTCGATGTGGTTAAGCGGTATTTCAGGTCAAATCTGTCCGGCTTATATACGGCTCAAATGCGGTCGAAATATGCGGTACTTTCGCAAATTTTAGAAAAAAAAGAATTCTTCTACGTTGTAGTGATCGTGCAGTTTTCCTCTTTTTTTTCTTTTTTTTTCTTCAGCCTTTCAACTCATGAATATGCATTTACACATCACAAGAACACTGCACAGAGAGTCACAAACCATGTATCAACACACACACACTCCACACGGGGATTTTGAACCCAGGCCAACCGCGTGACAAGCAGACACTGTAACCACTACGCACCGCACCACACGATCTGGGTGGACTTCCGCGGCTTTATATATGCACTTAACGTTATCTGGACGATTTTACGATCGGCTACAACGCTATAATTTTGCATATATGAGAGGCATCGTTCGCGTATAATGCGCGTGTATACGTGTGGCACGACCTTAGCGAACCCTCGCGGGCAGTCACAGTCAGTTTGTGTGTGGAATTATGTTTCTCGTCGACGGCTTGCGCATCCCGCACGGAGACAGAGGTGAACAATGAACGATGCGTTTCCGAGTGCATTTCCATTTGCCGGCATCATACAGCAGCCGAACGTGCCCTGATGTGCAACCAGCCGCCAAAGAAAGTTTTCTGCGATGTTTGACGCAGTACAGGCGGTGGAAGTCAGCTGATCTCATCTCTACTTGGCGAAGTACAGTCTCCCACGTCCT